>NW_009635476.1:49471-65442 GCF_000690535.1 Cariama cristata | reverse complement strand
TCTCTTTGGCTTCCTCTGATTTACTTTTAAAGTGTTACATTAATTTTAAATGCAAATTGCAATAATTAAATTTGACCTTATAAACTATCAGATGTGATGGGAATTTCCCTTCTTGATTTTTTTATCTTAAATTAGAAAGGAATCAGATCAAACAAGCAGAGAATTTCAAAGTCAAAACAAATACCATTCGTGGCTGGGGACTCTGCTACAATAACAGAAAAGAAAACATATGTATGTATGTGTGTGTGTATAATATAGATGTTAACCACAAACTATCCAAAATCTTTAAATTTGTATGTATAACTGGCAGTAGGTCATCTTTTATTGTTAAGAAGAAAAAAAAACATAATCTAAGTGATCCACATATATATATATTTTTTACTTTCTTTAATAATGGATACTTTCAGATACCTCTTAAGGTCCTATTCCTCCTGTCATGTTTAAAGGGTTTATTGTTTCCAGAAAAGCTTTTGCTGCTCCCTCTGGAGACTGAGCTGATCTAAGGTAATATTAATTCTGTGCCCCTCTCTTGTCGGAACTCGACTTCAAACGGAATAAATGAGATGAGAGCTGAAAGAGAGGTTATGCAAGCTGTCATCCTCCATTGTGTTGGAGGCATCAATGACTCTCAGAACAAATTAGGTGTCACTCTACTAAATCGCAGTCAGAAAGGCAAATCAGTTTATAGAAGACTTATTTGGTCTCCTGGAAAGCTCTTGCATTCAGAGCACAGTTAATCTTCCTTTTCTTTTGGTAATTTAAAAAATCTTCATTTTTTATTTCTTTTTAAACCAAGATGAAGCAGAATTTCCTCCGATGACTCATAACGTTCCCCACACAATTCATGCTGATTAGTTCAGTCTAATTTCTCTCTTTCCAAAAGAAAAAAAAAAAGTCCCACAGAGGTTTGTTTCAGTCCTAAAAGGGAAAAGAGAAATGACTACATATGTTTTATTAGACTTCTTAATTTTGGGATTGTTACTCAGGAAAGAGGTCTGTCATAAAAAGAGTATCTGAAGAAAAAAGAATATTTATGAAGCTTGCCAAGTATGAATTCTTCCAATTTTGCAAATCTTACTGGTTCTATTAATTCTTTATTAAGTGATTCTCAACCTGTAGAAAAGGAATTAGCATTAGTCAACTATCTGGTTAATAGTTCACCTCTGGTACTTGATTTAACATCTTTTTTTTTTTTTTCTTTTTTTCCCCAGTTAAGAGACTAAATGGATTTTTGCATTCTAGGCTGCACAAGGGAATTTTTATTTTGCAATCGAGTGATTTGCAATCAGGTTTTCACTGAGAAAGACATGCTCATCCACTTCTTGAAAGAAGAAAATTCCCCTAGTTTGGTAAGATCAGAACAAAGATGGAATACACCTCACGTAAACTGAGGTACCTATTCTAATTCAAGACTACATCTATACAGGAAAGGAGTATGGTGCAACAGGAGTAGATCTGCAGAGTGAAATAGCCGCTATTGAAGGTCACTTTACATTTAAAAGGGATTTTTTTGAGGTTAGCTTTGGTCTAGACCTATGAACTAGGACTCAATAGGTGCTGCAGTACATCAAGTGTGCTTTTGAAGAGCATCTTTAGTTTTGCTTCATTTGAAAGGTTTTGGGACTCCTCTGTGATGAGAACCAATGTGTAATAACTGTGCGCAATCAGGAGGTTAGCTTCAAAAGTACTCTCTCAACCAAAACTGAATGGTGATATAACATTAGTTTCCCATAAAGTCCAAGACAAGAGGTAAACACAGGTGCCTAAAACTAAAGTGGGTCTCAGAAGGCACTATAATAATTTGTGATTGAAGTTTTGACTTGGGAATCCACTGCTAAGTTTCCAAAGATAAATCACATTTAATTTCCTGAATTTTAGAGAAATCTTTATACTTTACTAGGGTTAGATTGCTTAGATTCCTTATGGAAGACATAGAGAGGGTTAAATGGCTAAAACTAGGTTCATGGAAGACACCAGGGTTATATAGGAGTCCCCTGAACTTTCAAGTGGGAAATGTTGAGGAAAAATCCGAAATTAAGCCCCACTATCAGTAGTTAGCTAAACAGCCAACCTTCTCCTTAAGATGAACACCTAAGAGAAATCAACTCAAATAGAAAGTAACCAGAGATAGTCTTTCCCCTTTGCCAATGACAGAAAAACTGTCCATGCACTCAGATGAGTGAGGAGATCTGTCACTGAAAGCTCATCCTGCCTACTTTGAAGCAGGGATTTAAAATAAATTCTGCTGTTTTTTTAGAAAAGTGCCGACACCACAGATATATCAGGTATTTGAACACGAGGCCTTCTGAATCACTGCTGTTGACATTTTTCTGCTTCAGGAGATAAGCAGTGTACTTTTGCAACTCCTCAGGCACAGGAGGGAGCTGAACTCAGATCCCCCACATGCTGGACGGTAGATCTAAGACTTGATTAGTCATAAAAACCACAGTTAATTCCCTTCATTCCGGCCTTAAAAAATAGAAGACTTTTGCCTGAGCTTGCTTGTTTGTTTTCATAAAGAAGAGACAGAAGGATTATGATTGAAAATCCCAACTGGAAGTAAACTCCTCTTTACAGGCGAAATCCTGAAATGACAGGGATATTCCGCAGCATTTCCTACAGATTGCCTTAAACAGCTTATCAATCCTCCTCCTCCCATGTACAAAACCCATTCTGCGGATGCTACCACAGTCACTAGGAACCTTAAAATTAAGCTCTGTGTTAAAGAACGGCAAGGAGACAAAGCATTTTTGTATCTGAAGCCACATTCCCAGGGAACATCAGAGAAACTCACTGAGTGCCTTAATGTTCATGGAATGTAAAATGCTACCGTAAAATAAGATGTCCAAGATAAAAGGAGGAAGTAGGATTAGTCTCAGTGTCAGCACTCTGATACTCGAGTGATAACATCTCCCTTTTTACTCAGCACGTTGCGAAGACTCCTGAGCAGAGATGATTGAACGTAACTAAAAGTTTTCTATGAACATTCCTTCCAAGTAATAAACACATTTGATTTGACCATGCTCATACATTATTTATACTCACTTTCTATTGATATTATGGCAAATTAGCTAACTGGAAAGATTATTTGCAGAACCAGCTTGTTTTTAAGCTCATATTGCAATTTATTTTGAAAGAAAGAGTTTCGCATTCATTATGGGTAGTATCCACAGTGTTGGAGACCTGCTTTTATGAGCTTGATTTGCACAACGAGTGATGGAAGGAGCTTTCAGACAGTGCAGCAACACAGAGCTGATCAACCAGAAGACGACAGGTCTGAAATCGTGGGACATAGGCCCCATCTCCGTTACTTGCACCAGGTTCCACAATCCAGCTGCTCTGTGTCACCAAAGTCAGGACCCTCAACCTTTGACTGTTGAGCTTGATCCAGTTATTTTACATAGAAGTGTGGACAGCAGGTACCTGATAAACACAAGGAACGTGCTCAGAAAGAGTCCTCCTGCTAAGCAGATGAATGGAGTGGGACCTCATGGCCCAATATAAACTTTTCTCCCCTAGCTGGCAGTCATCATATCAGTATCAGCACTCGCAGCATGAACATCAGCAGTGACCATGCTGCACAGGTGGAGAGGGCACCCTTTCTAGGTGAAAGCAGCCTGGAAAGCTGCAAAATTCTCTTATACCCTTCCCTTAAGATAGGAGTCAAAATCAAGATTGCTCTTTTTGCAAAAATGGGCTGGTTTCTCATCTGCTGTTGTTTCTAGAGATAGTAGTGATGTCCTCACAAGCGGAAATGGTGAGAAATGTTTGTATGTAGTCCCTTCATCCTTAACTACTCAAAGAGAAAAATTATACAGTCCCTCCATAAATAGAAACATGAAAATTTCTGATATGCTGAACTATATACATAACTATAAACACGTTTCTTTCTCAGACATTTCCAAAGTCTAGGCCTACCAAAGGAATTTCTAAAGCTGTTAAAAAATAATAAATAAATAAAAGGGGATTTATTGGAGAAAGGGATGGAAGCACACTGTGTTTACCACACAAAGTTTATTCAAAACAGTGAGAAAAACTGAGCACGTTGATGCTTAACCACACTTATGGTTTCACTTATTTGATGTGCTCACGGACTACATCAAATATGGGCTGAAAATCGGTCAAAGATGGGAAACAAAGGGAAGGAATAAATAGTCAGTGGCACAAGGTGAACAGTGGGATGCCTCGCCTCATTGTTCTGCATTAGATCTCGTGTTTGAAATCTGTATTAATGATCTTGAAAGAGGGTAATACTGAGGTTAGCAAAACTTGCAGATGACACAAAGTTATTTAGCTAGCACGGACCAGAGAGATCCGTGAGGAACTTCAAAGAGACTTAGCTAAACCATGTGAGGACTAAAGTGAGGGCAAATGAAGTTCAATACCAATAAATGCAAAGTAAGGCATACTGAAGGGAAAAAAATAAATTAAACTGCTTGTACATCTGACAGGGCCTACGTTCACTGTCTCAACCCAGGAAAGGGATCTGGGTATCAATGAAGACAGATTTCTACACCATGTGCAGCTGTAGTTTTAAAAAAAAAAAATTCAAACAAGATGTGAGGATTCATAAGATCTGAGATGGGGAATGATGCAGTAAATACTACACAACCAATCTATACATCAAAATGTGGTCTCATCTGGAAAATTTTGTGAAGTATTATTACACTACCATAAAAAAATAATGAAAAATAAGAAAAAAAATTATCAAAATTAGAAAGGGCATACTTGTGACAAATTATATTGATCCATGCCTTTAAAAAAAAAAAGAAAAAGAAAAAAAATCTGTCACGTAGAATGATTGAAAAGATTGGGAAGAGTTACCTTAAAAAGGAGAGAGACAAAAGGATGGAATAAAAAGATAAAAATAAATTGCTTAGAGAAGATAGATTAGGCGCTTCTCTTCTCAGCTTTTGGCAGGACAAGAGAATGTGTAATAAAATTAAGGAGGGTAGCAAGTTCAAAACAGATAAAAGGCAACCGTACTCTTTTTTTCTACAATGAGTGATTAAGCCAGGGAACCCTCTGACACACTGAAAGTGAAAACTAAAGGACACTTCAGATAAATACTTAAACAGATAACAAGAATTGCTGAAGTTGAAATAAAAAAGCCAAATATTTGTTGGGAAGTATTTGAAAGCTCTTTTTTTAAATTTAGATATCCATAACTTTCCTTTGAAGAGCTCTCCTAGGCCTGTGCCTAAATCCCACAACCTTTGGAGGAAAAAGATGCTGAGGATCTAACAGCTCATGTTGGGGTTAGTTCATGTAATGTGATTTCTATATTAGAGAATTGTGCATGCTGAGCATCAGTCTTCATGTTCTGGACACAAAATATTATATTATCTATGCACCAAATATTTGTTGCCAGACACTTAGCAGCCTGGGCTGCCATATACCTGGAGAGACGTGTATGTACAGGTATATATGCTCATGAACTGCAGTTCAGACACCGATTCTGCAGTACAGGCTCTGCAGAGTTTCTTGGCATAGGCATGACCATTTAGTAGGGACACTAAGGATCCATGTGATGTCTTTTTACTGTCCCAAATTCTTTAAGACATGGTGCTGGCAAGACATGGAGACGAAACACTGGGCTAGATAGATTAAAGATCTGACTCAATACGGCAACATGCACGTTCCCCTAAACGATGTACAGAGCCAGGTTGTCTATACTGATGTAGCCTGTTATTACCTGTCCTCACCCTCCCACACACTGCTTGCTTCACCAAATAATCAATATTTATCTTTCACACTGCAGATTTACGTGAGTGGAGGTATGATAAATGCCTTTGTAGGCTGTCAAACACAACATAGCTCCACCTCATTGAAGCCTTAGGTTGTGCTAGTCAGAAAATTGTGAAACATCAAAAACTTGGAACAGTATCAGTCCATCCCAGGTAAGGAGCAAAGCAGACATATTCCTTCCTTCAAATCATGAACACCAACCCAGAGTACCCCAACATCTGACACTGCGAGTGGTCATCCACAACTCTGCTGTTTGGCCACTCTCTGAGACTCCTCTTCACAGTCATTAAAATGGAAAAGGCATCTGACGACCGTGAACATCATTTCACTTCCAGCTTCCTCAATTATTTCTTCCATTCTACTGCCCTCCCACTCTCTGTGTGGTAAGAGAAATATGTTTTCAGAACTGTCATTTTAAGGAATAAATACTTGAACCGTCAATAACCATGTGCACTTTGCCCCAGCTGAATGAAAACCTCCTTTGTGAACATAGAAGCAAATGATACACAGTTAAGTAGAAAGAAGCTACCTGAATGTACTTATTTCAGCTAACTATCTCTGTATTTAATAGCCTGTTTCCAGTAGATCAAAGAAACCTGGCAGTGTTGTTTTTTCACACTGTGAGAAGCACAAACATCATTTAAATGCCCCCTCAAAATATTCATGCATCAAAAAGCCATTGAAGGCTCAGACTATTCTCAAGCTGGCTTTCAGCCAACATTGTTATGGTGTTGCTGCATCATGATGGAAATAGCAGACAGCAGAATACAACAAACAGCAAAGAAGACAAGTCTTTAAAAACAAATCTAAACAACAAAAAAACCCCACTTTAATGCTATTTAAAATTTCAATAATAGTAAAACATACTGATAATTGCTCATTTGTTAATTTGGTTCTACAAAATGACATTTTTAAATGCTGTCTCCTAGGATTCTGTTTGCATGGTTTTTCTAGCCCTCAGCCTTACATTTTTTATTTTGTTCTCTAAGATATATACAGCACATGCATGGATTTCTCAGTTGGTGAAAGTAGTGTAGTTTCATTGAAGCTGACAATTATCTCTCTTACAGTTAAGGTCAAGTACGTAAGCAGATTAAAAGTAAATGGAATTATTCTTAGTATCTACTGAGCTTTTTGCATGACAAATGGTGAAGAATCTTGAGTCAAGCCATTAATGTCTTCATGAGCTCATCTCTGAGAAAGCTATCAAGTTTCTACTTAGAGGCTCGAGTAGATACAGACCCCAAATAATTTATTCCAGTACTTAGTTGTCCTTAAGCCTAAAATTAAAAAATTCTCATGGTAAATGGAGAAATCTTTTTGCAGAACACAAAGATGAATCTATGTCACTGAATGTGAGGTTACTTAGCTAAAATGCTAACATGCCCTTTGGTCTTCTGGGTACCTGATCCTGGATGGCTATGATCCAGTGTATCTACCTAACATGATTGCCCATATCCCCTGTACAGTCAGTAGGCAGACTGATATCTCTGAAGATAAGCAAAGTGCAAACCTGTCCATCTTTCTTTTTCCATGCAGAGGCACAAAATCCCTCAGAAACAATCATGTCATCATCCCAGGAAGCAGACAATGTAAATTCTAGGCTCTACTGAACCCACACTGCCTCAGAAACCTCTTTAAACACAAAGGCATTGGCAATCCTTGTCCACCATGTTGAGTCTGAGCCACTGTGCATCCAGAACAAAGCAGTACTGAGACCTGTGGAAGGACAGGCCAGAAAAAGTCTGACTGCAACTTGATAGAGTATTCATCTTGGAAGAGGTAAAGCAGGACTTCAGCTTCAATTATGTGACTATAATATCTGTATTTTCTTCTCAGCTTTCATTTAATAATCTATATTTATACATAGGTCTATCTCTTCAGTATACGTCTATGCACATATATAAGCATAACTCCTGGAGCAAGAAATAACATTGAGAGGAAGAACAAGAAATCACTCAGCCTCAGCTGGACCATGAGTCTAGGGTCTCCAACATGAATGGCATGACCATGGTGAGAACTGCTGGTGGTAGGTTGGCACTTATTTGTCCAGGACAGGTCCTTATGATAGTATATAGAGAAGTACATATGGAAAAGTGTTTTTAGGCTGGATAGGAAAATGCCTATGAGTTTAGGTGCCCATAAGTTTTGGGAGTTCTTAAAAATATATGAAGTGGTTTGGATTTATGCAGACCAGATTTCATGTAGACTTTGACAGATCTTCTTTTTGGAATTCCTTATTTTTCAGCTTTAGTTCTCCAGTGCATGTTCTGCTCTCGTGATTTCCAGCCTTAGTCTCTTAGCCATCTCCATTTTGTGCAAACATGGTGCTCTGGAAAATTCTGTGATTTTTAGTTCAGGAGTGCAGCACATAGGAACTGTGCAAACAAAAGCCATTTGGCAAATGGCTTTAGTGGGAGCAAGGCTGCCCAGACTACTTCACTCTTTTCCCGTCAGCACTTTCATGTTCAGATCTTTGACTCCCTCACAAATTCACATGGAATTCATTTTTGGAGATCAGCTCCCTGGTCTTGATGTCTTTCAGGAAAGGCTGGGCTGTCATGTTAGGCCTGTGAGTTTTATTTGCTCGTAGATGACTGCCTCCACATTGTCAACTGAAAACCATCTAGAAGTCAGCTATACCAGACTGTGCTCTGTAATTACACAGTCACTGAAGGATTCCAGACACTGTCTTGGTAATTCTAAGAATCTACTTCTGCCTATCAGAAAAATCTCAGTTATTTTTCCTAGATATTCAGAATTTTGGTCATTTTCACCATGATGAAAGATGTATTCCAGCAGCTTTTTTAGACAACAAAGCCAAAATTTGTCTTATTTAATATTATGCCTATGGCTGATGCATCTTGAGCTAGGAGCCTAGTCACCCTCTTTTCCCTCTTCAAGGCACGTGGGAGAGAGACGTCCATGCAGTCATTCAGACCTTAGGTTATACGACTCACCCACTGGAGCTGCTCTTTTATATCTGCTGGTAAGGAAGCTTACAGTACAACTGGCCTCCTAATTTGTGGGTCTCATTTAAGAGACCAAATAGAAAACAGCTGAAGTCACAGACAGATGAGGAGACCCATTTCTTTTCTTTATTAGACCTCAGATAAGGCATGAATCAAAGCAGAAGGTGTCAGTGTGCCAATGTTATAGCATCTGATATACTGTGCTTTGGGCACCCTCATATTCAGGACAGTTGCTTAGCAACTGGGATACAGGCTGAGGATGCTGAGAGTCTGGGATCTTTTCTCTGTCCAACACGATTAGCATGACTTGGATAAATTACTTCACCTTTCTGCATTCTTCTTTCCCTTTATACATTTATTTATTCTGTCTCTTACCAAATGCCTCAGCAGCTCCTTTGAAGACATCACAGCGTTCAAGTAATGAAATTACTATGAAGCTGCAGATCCTGGACAAGGGACTCGGGTGTCACCTCCTCTGACTACCTGTCTCTCTCAGACAACCACCTTCTCCTTAACAATATTCATCGCCAACAGAAAAGAGCTGTCATATTCACTATCTAGGAACAGAGGCATTTCAAGGGGGAAGTGTTTTTCCTCTGTGTATGTAAATTTCTGAACACAAACCATTTTCAAAAATCTAAGCTGGCATTTGGCAGAATGTCAGTAGACTTTATACAATAACACTATCCAACTAGACATTTTAGGAGAACAGAATCTGCAAGACAGCATACTTTTGGCTCTGTTACATATTCATGCTATTATTACTACTACCACCACCAGCAATTAAAGACAGGTGGAAGGACAGTATGGCTAACACTAGAGCTTCATGAAAACATTCTTTGCTTGACTGATGGCTCATAACCATTCAGCATGGACAGTGAGCTGTGACATTTTGTTGTCCAAGTTAGGAGCTCTGGCTGATCGGCAGATGAATGAAGAGTTGACTCCAAAGTCTGTAACCCTTTGATTTCATGGTTGTTTTCTGCATCCTGATCTCCCTGCAGCTGCCACCTCAAAGAACAGGGTGAGAGTAATTGTGTTGGCTTGCCTCCAAAGCCCGAAGGAGTAGTCACTTGCTACTATTCCAGATTATCTGCCAGGCAAACAGAAAGGTTAATGATGTAGAGCTTGATTACTCTGGTAGAAAGCAAGCAGTCAGCTTGATCCAAAAATCTTTATCGTGTGTGTAAGGGAGATAGGTTAAAAGGGCTCAGAACTGAAATACGTTTTCTTCTCTATTCTATCTTTGAACATGGGAGTATTCGCCTTCTGGCAGGTACAGTCTTGTAAGTAATAGCTTTTTGCTGCACATACATATTTTTGCCTGAAGCTTGTCCTTTAATTTTAAGACATTTACAATAGTTTTGTTATTAAGAAAGCCATTCTTCTTCAAAACATATCGGCAGAAGAAACATTTGGATGTACTTGTCCATTGAACAGATTGAATTAAATCAGTCGAAATATGTATGTATAAATATATGTCTTTATATAAAAATACATACATACATGTGTGTGAGAGACAAAGTGTGTGTGTGTGTGTATACACATATATGTGTATACCATAAGCACACAATTTCTGATGTTCATCTTTGAGATAGATGCAAACAGCTATCAAATCAAAGGCGACAACACCTCCAACAACCCCACAGAAAAAGAAAGAAAAAGAAAAAGAAAAGAAAAGTAGCCAAAATAAAAGCAACCAGAAGCCACCAGCTGAACAAATGAACAAAAATAACAAAACTACAGGGAAGTAATAGGGAAGATAAAAAAGAGTTTACCAGGACTAAAGGCAGTAGAGTTTATAAACATGTTAATTAACATGTTTATAAAGGCTGGCTTTCTTTTTTTAACAAGAGTCTGCTTTGTGGAAAAGTTTAATATTAAAACAAAAAAACAAACAAGAAACTTTACGAACCCATGAAAATGGAAAAATTCTAGCCTTTGGTTGAAAACCAGAAGAATATGCTGGCCCAGGACTGAAATATTGAAGCCAAAGCTCAATATATTTCTCTCCGCAGTTCATGGACTTTAGAATTCAGAAGCATTTTTCTTGCATTCTTCCATGTGTGTTTTAGTCTTTGGTTGACCCATATCTCCCATGATACTTGGTGATGAAGAATCTCTTTGTCTCCCACACCTCCTTCACTAAACAGTGGCTTCCAACAAATTTAAACTTTCCTTAGGACAGAAAATTATGTTCTGATTGGCTTTATATTTTACCTGTTTTTTTGTCAAGGACCTGATGAAAAAGAAGTGCATAATATTTTGTTCTCTCTCTTCTCCTGCTGATTCCTCATTACTCTGAGTCTAACAGTTATGGTGATTTGCAGTTAGCTTTAAATGACTTTGTCTAGGAAGTTTCCACTTTGCCTTTTTATGTCATTCTGTGTTCTAAAAAAAATTTAATATACTTAACTTCAAAATCCAAACTTCAGCTAAGCTGTGGTGTAGGTGTTTTTGTTGTTGGGATTTGGGTGCCTATTTTCATTCTTGCTTGTATTTTATTCTTTGCCGTTAACTAGATTATTATTAAATAATTACATTTATTAAATTATCCTTGCACTTAGACTTCTATTTTTAATGTCAGTTTAGCCCAGGCCAAGGATGTCTGTACTGTACTCCTTAACATACCTGCAGATCTAAAACCTGGGCTGTGGCCATGTCCCAGCCTTAGGGCAGGTGTGATCTCTGTCCTGCTGTGTTGCCTCCTCATCTTTGTCTCATTGTATCTTGATACAAGATGATGAACATCTACATGAGTGTTTCAAGTGCTGGTGGGGAAGAAAACCACATTAAAAAAGATCAAAACCATAGGTCAAATCAATAGTATTTTCCTTAATAGGGAAGAGTATGGTGATGCTCACAGCAACTGAGAAAAGATGAAGATTTTTATAAGGTAAAGACATAAAGACGAAGATAAAAAGAGCTCTATTCATAAGCAAGACAGATACAAGTGGATGAGGAATGAGTGAGGAAAGAATTCAGAACAAATGTCTCAAAGCAGCTATGGAAAAAGCTCTTCAAAACATACGAAACATTCTGAAAAGCCGAAGGGACATGAAAGATGCCACCAAAGTTGCCTAGAAGTCAAGAGCTGCCAAATCAAGGCAGGCTTAAAAAAACTAAAAAGTCAAGAAATGCCATTCTTCCTAAACATCTACTGAGGCCCAGGGGCACAGCAAAAGAAATTCACTACAGCTGCATGGCAATTGGTAAATTCTTGTTCTCATGCTATGTGCCAAACTCCTTTCTCTTTGTTTTTCTAATTCATGTGTCAGTGCATGGGGGTAATCCAGACACTGAAGAGACTTTTGTGCTAAAATGTCAGTTAGAGACAACCTTCAGCTCTTAATGGGAAAACAAATATATAAGAAAAGTTCAAAATAAGAGTAGAGGATAAAGGAACTAGGGTCTGAGAGGAAAAGGTAGCAGACAGTGGGCAAAATATGAAGCCAGTTTTCCAAAACACACGAGTTTAGTAGTTATCCCTAGAGCTATAGCTCAAAAGCAGACAACAAAGATGAATATCATGCCATCTGAAATCAACGTAGTCCCATTGTTTTGAGTAAATAAGGTTTTGAGGTTCCACAAAACAGAGGCTCAACTGAAAAACATTCATGACTGTAATTTTTGAAATATAAACGGTGAAGTGTGACGAGCACTGAGGGAGGAGGGGAGGGGCTGTGTGTGCGTGAAAAGCTTACCTTTTTATTTAACTGACAACGAATATGGTTCTGCTTGATTTCCAGAAGCCACTGAAGAAATACAGAGGAAAGAAAAAAAGGGTGTCAGTTTGCTTAGCCAGTGACAGCAAGAACTGCCTCTGTTCAGTTACCTGCCTGTCCTTCTGCACGTAGCAGCCATCATATCTCTGGGATGAGATATAGCACTTTTCAAGACATTGTGGATTACTATTTGCTGCTGAAAATCTTTCTGGTGGTCCAGGTATGGCAGGATTTAAGACACCCCATGCTTTCAGCAGGTGCTGTGCTGTAGACAGGAGCACTGGGAACAGCTGGCACAGAAACTGCTGTGAGTGTATGATGCTACTCAGGCACCCTCTTCTGCAGGAGAAGTCCTCCAAGGGCTGAATTCAGCAATTTAACCAGTGTTTTGTGTCTCTGAAGTGTCTTTCTTGTGCTTTCATCTAAGGCATACCTGTCTCCAGGGAGTAAGTCCTTCTTAAGGAGGGGGAGGAATTTGGAATACTTATGCATTCACTATCTTTGTTTTACCCCTGCTAATTACCCCTCTGGTACTAAACTGAACAGAACATTAAACCATTTGTCCTTACAGGAGAAAGGATTTGAGTGAATTAACCTGCCAGAAAGGTATCTGCAAGGTACATTCCCTTGTGGGAAACATCTTCTCTGCTCTTTTGAATGAAGGCAAATACAGAAGATCACCAAGGTGAATGCTTTTTACATTTCAGTTTCCATTTGTAACATTTGAAGAGACTGGAGCAGGCTAATCTAGGTCTTAAATTCAAATGTTAAAACAATAACCTTTTCAAAGCTTGACATTAGTACGAACTAATTTCTCATTTTCATTCTCTCATCTTTAAGGGTGACAAATTTGATGTAGTATTTATTACTGCAAATGGTAATATAGCATATATGAGAATAACCTATGAAAATAGGGGAAAATAAATGATAGTACATTTTTTGTGTACAGAGTGGGCATTGGATAGAGGACTTCAGGACTTCTGTTCAACTGAGACTGTTTCTTCTCTTATTTGCCTTTCCTTCATAAGCTTACCAGAGTGTCACTAAGTGTATGTTTAAACGTGTCCACAGCCTCCAGGCACTACACTACATTTAATAATCCCAGAGTAAATACATTGCATGATTGGTACAAAGCAAGAAAGATAGCTTGCCTTCATTTAAAGTGGTATAAAAAGCTCTTGTACATTTAAAAGAACACAGCATTTCACTTCAGATGTTCACAGTTCTTTCAGTACAGTAATTTTATTAGTAGCAGGTGTAACATTCATGTATTAAAACCTTTATTTTAGTAAGAAAATGTTCACATGATTGGCATCAGATAACAAGAGCAAAATAAAGATAATAAAAATGGTAACAGACTTAAAGGTATCTCATCATAGTCCTTTTATCAATAGTTCTCTGTTTCCTACAAAAGAGGTAATCATCGTTATGTCTGGTTTGCACATTAGGAGTTTGAGGAGCTTAGTTTCACTAGATAACCCAACCAGCTCCACTGTTTGAAACAAAGGACGTAATTGCAATGAACAGCAAAGATTATTCTTGTTTTCCAGGCCATAATATGTTTTCCCTTGTTTAGGATGCCAGCAGGCTAGCTTGTCCAGACCATTGTTTTATTTTCACTAATAAAATAAACCAATAAACCCATCTCATTGGCATCTCTACTTGCTCAGGATTAAGTGACATCCCAGATGGCAGAGATAGTAAGTACTCAATCCCTATAGTACAGCTCAGTAGAACAAGGTGTCAAACGATCACAAAACTTTTCCCATTACAAATCAGGAGTGAACTAGTGTACAAACCAGGTGAATGAAAAAGAGTGGTGATATCTTTTTGTCTGAATCCAGGATCAGAGCAGGCAGGGAAATACTTACACTGAAGCAAGTCAGACATTTGTCCAGGAAATCTTTTCACTGCACTGTTGCATTAGACATTAGCAATTAGACCTCCAGTAGTTCTATGATTTCTTTTTTCATCTGAAACTGGGTAATTTGTAATGAACATGCTGATAAATCATTAACATTTTTATAAAAAAAATGCAGGTGTTGGATGAAAAAATGGCCTGCCATCTGCTAGTCACAGCAACCATCTAGATTTCCAACCAATGTACTAAAACTTGAGGAGCAGAATGAGTGTATGTATGTGTGTACATATATGAGTGAGTGAATGAGTGAAGAGGCCTGTTTTGCTTATTTTTAGGTTTCTAGTTTGGGCGCTATGAATTGTACAATTCATACGTATTATGATCCTGAATCACTTGAAGTCAACCATATGAACATCTGCTAATATCTTCCCAAAGTTTTGAACCCAAATATTCTGCTATTGTTCTGTCTGAGGGTTTTCTTATTCTTGCTCATTAAGATCAGGAATTCCATATTTGATCTCTCACACTGAAAGTTTCTTTGGAAACGCTTCACTACAAGATAAAAAAAAAAAGAAAAAAGAAGTATTGGGCTTTAGCCAATACACAGTTTCACAAAACACTCCTATAATTTCACAGAAAATAACTAGCTGGCCATGCTACTCAACACACGCAGAGAAACCCAGCTCCTTCCAAAGTAAGACAATATTCCTGTGCTTGTTCTCCATAACAAGATTAGCCAGGTCCATAAAAGAACAATTAGATCACTACAAAACATTTTGGGTTTTGATCTTATGAATTCAACTGCTGAAGTCATAAATGACTCTCTCTTTTTTGTTGTTTTTTTTGTTTGTTTATTTTGTTTTTTTTTTTTCTCTTGGGGTGTTTTTTAGGGGTCTTTTTTGTGAGATGTGCTACTTAGGATGATGAGACTGATATACACCAAATTTTACTACATGTAGCATGTGTTTATCTCTGAAGTCTGAGAGCATGTGAGTCATCATAATGGCTTCAGGTTGTAAGTAACATCAACGATGAAAACATTAAACCACAAAAACAAGTTACCCTTATAATGGTTCATTTACCCTGGAGAAAAATAAATAACTAGTTGAAATCTCTTTTAATAACTAGGAAGGATTATCATGGACAATTCATTGCATCAGGCAGACATTTGCAGACTATCTCCTACAAGATTATTAGGCCTACATCTTTATGAATGGCTGCGTATGTTTATTATTCTTTTATTTACAACCATACTATGATTCAGTTTCTTAAGATTCAGGGAAGGGCGGATTGTGGATCAAAAAGCGTGACATTTAACCATAGACAGACAGGGAGACAGAGGTTAGAGGAAGGAGAAAAACAAGAGGCAATATAAATGAGGTAAAATCAGTTCATGATAAACAATATAATAACATTTTAGTATTATTTTTTCAGGAAATTAGATCTTATCAATAATTGAACCTTGAAAGTTTGGTTGCTCTGTATATTACTACTAATACCACAGAGCCCTTCAAACAACCAGTTCAGATGGCCTGCATTTTTGTGAAGCCAAGGGGATTTTGGCTGAACCTGGATCACTTTACTGACAAGAAAGTGATCAAGAACTCAGGAAGGGTTGAGACTTGCCAAGTTCTGATGTGGTTGACAGCTAGAAGGAGGGAAATC
>NW_009635476.1:44926-49440 GCF_000690535.1 Cariama cristata | reverse complement strand
CAGCAGGAAACGCATTGGTGGGGAATTTACACATCTAACATGGGACTGGAAATTCTGTTCCAAAAGCCAATTGCATTCCTGAGCACTGCCACAAACAAACCCCTTTGGGCACATGACACTTAGGATCATTTACCAGCAAGTGCTGAAATAGCAGAGAATTTAGGTTTTCTTTCCCCAACAGGAAAGCTGAGCTAAAGAAATAGAAATACTTTGTTGTCTTGTCAACAGTGGATAAAATATCATTTCAAGTGTGATGAGAAATATTGTAAACAAACTGGAATTTGTATGCTGTACTGAAAGATGAAAGTCTGTTTAACTACTTAATAATCTCATTCTAAAAATCCATCATGAAAGACAAGTGACTATAGGTCTCATAAGCAAAAAAAAGCAGCTTTTAAAGCTGCATTGGCAAATTTAGCTACCCTTTTTGAGGAATTTAATTCTTTCTGAATATTTGAATAATTCCTTCTGAATATATGTGCTACATCCATAAAAAATGTAATGCACGTTATTAGGTAAAATGCTAAAAAGCTGCTGTTGATACTCATAGGCATAATCTCTGCCCATCTTGTCTTTAAGTGAATATTTATTAGTCAGTTTATTATATGAACGATCACAAAAATGAGTCTCAGAGGGAAACCTGAAGGGAGATAACAGACTCGTGAGTCGGTTCACAGAGACAGGCCTGTGTATAAATCTTCAAGGAGGACATAGGACATCTGGTCAACACAGGACATGTTGGTCAACAGTCAGCTGAACATGAGTCGGCAGTGTGCCCACGTGGCCAAGAAAGCCGACAGCATCCTGGCCTGTATCAGAAAATGTGGCCAGCAGGACTAGGGAAGTGATCATCCCTTTGTACTCCGTGCTGGTGAGGCCGCACGTCAAATACTGTGTTCAGTTTTGGGCCCCTCACTACAAGAAGGACATTGAGCTGCTGGAGCGTGTCCAGAGAAGAGCAACAAAGCTGATGAAGGGCCTGGAGAACAAATCTTATGAGGAGCAGCTGAGGGAGCTGGGGTTGTTTAGTCTGGAGAAAAGGAGGCTGAGGGGAGACCTGATCGCCCTCTACAATGACCTGAAAGGAGGTTGTAGTGAGGTGGGGGTTGGTGTCTTCTCCCTGGTAACTAGCGATAGGACAAGAGGAAACGGTCTCAAGTTGTGCCAGGGGAGGTTCAGGTTGGATATTAGGAAGAACTTCTTCACTGTAAGAGTCATTAAGCATTGGAATGGGCTCCCCAGGGAGGTGATGGACTTACCATCCCTGGAGGTGTTCAAAAAACATTTAGATGTGGTACTTCGAGACATGGTTTAGTGGGTTTAGTGGGTATGGTGGCATTTGGTAGGAGGTTGGACTCGATGATCTTTGAGGTGTCTTCCAACCATCATGATTATATGATTCTATGATTCTATGATCTCTGTAAGTGGGTGAACACTGGGAAGAAGAATCTATTCAGAAAAAAGATGAAGGGCAGAGATGAGGACAATTTTGTGGAGATAGTAAGCATTCACAGAAGGATTCAGTGGTCAATTATTTTTGTCAACTCGATGTTCGAGACAGTATGTAATCATATGATAAGTTATCATAGTTTCTACAATAGAATTAAATCTGGCCAGGGACATCAAGGGCAACAAGTAAACTTCTATAGGTATGTTGGAGAACAAAGGAAGACTAGGGAAAATGTAGACCCTCTAGAGAAGGAAACAGGAAACCTGATTACCTGGAATATGGAGAAGGTTGATGTAGTCAATGACTTTTTTATCTCAGTCTTCACCAACAAGTGCTCCAGCCACACCGCCCAAGTCGCAGAAGGCAAAGGCAGGAACTGGGAGAATGAAGAACCACCTACTGTCGGAGAAGATCAGGTTTGAGACCATCTAAGGAACCTGAAGGTGCACAAGGCCATGGAACCTGATGAGGTGGTCTACAGGTCTTGAGGGAATTGGCGGATGAAGTGGCTAAGTCACTGTTCATCACATTGAGAAGTTGTGGCAGTCTAGTGAAGTTCCCATTGACTGGAAAAGGGGAAGCATAACCCTCATTTTTAAAAAGGTAAAAAAGGAAGACCTGGGGAACTACAGGCCAGTCAGTCACCTCTGTGTCCAGCAAGGTCATGGAAGAGATCCTCCTGGAAACTATGCTAAGGCACATGGAAAATAAGGAGGTGACTGGTAACAGCCAGCATGGCTTCATGAAGGGCAAGTCGTGACTGACAAATTTGGTGACCTTCTACAATGGGGTTACAGCATTGGTGGAAAAGGGAAGAGAAATTGACGTCATCTACCTGGACTTGTGCAAAGCTTTTGACGCTGTCCTGCACAACATCCTTGTCTCTAAATTGGAGAGACATGGATTTGATGGATGGATCACTTGGCAGATAAGGAATCGGCTGGATGGTTGTGCTCAAAGACTTTCCTTCGATGACTCGATGTCCGAGTGGAGACGGGTGACGACTGGTGTTGCTCAGGGGTCGCTACAGGGATCGGGGCATTGTTTAACATCTTTATTGGCAACATGGACAGCGGGAATGAGTGCACCCTTAGCAAGTTTCCTCACGACAAGAAGCTGTGTGGTGCTGTTGACACGGTGGAGGGAAGGGATGCCATCCAGAGGGACCTAGACAGTCTTGAGAGTTGGGCCCGTGCGAACCTCATGAAGTTCAACAAGACCAAGTGCAAGATCCTGCACCTTGGTCAGGGCAATCCCAAGCAGAAACACAGGCTGGGCGGAGAATGGATCAAGAGTAGCCCTGAGGAGAAGGACTTGGGGGCGTTGGCTGGTTGATGAAAAGCTCAACATGACCCGGCAATGTGTGCTTGCAGCCCAGAAAACCAACTGTATCCTTGGCTGCAACAAAAGCAATGTGGCCAGCAGATCAAGGGAGGGGATTCTGTCCCTCTACTCTGCTCTGGTGAAACCCCCCCTGCAGTACTGCCTTCAGCTCTGGGGTCCCCAACACAAGAAGGACGCGAACCTGTTGGAGCGAGTCCAGAGGAGGCCACAAAGATGATTGGAGGGCTGGAGCACCTCTCCTAGGAGGAAAGGCTGACATAGTTGGGGTTGTTCAGCCCAGAGAAGAGAAGGCTCCAGGGAGACCTTAGAGCAGCCTTCCAGTACCTCAAAGGGGCCAACAAGAAAGCTGGGGAGGGACTTTTTACAACGGCATGGGGTGATAGGATAAGGGGCAATGGCCTTAAACTGGAAGAGGGAAGATTTAGATTAGATATTAGGAAGAAATTCTTTGCTGTGACGGTGGTGAGGCAGTGGCACAGGTTGCCCAGAGAAGTTATGGATGCCTCATCCTTGGAAGTGTTCAAGGTCAGGTTGGATGGGGCTTTGCACAACCTGGTCTGGTGGAAGGTGTCCCTGCCCATGGCAGGGGGGTTGGAACTAGGTGATTTTTAAGGTCCCTTCCAACCAAATCATTCTATGATTCTGTGATTCTATTATGTCTTTATACTTGGTCCTTTGCAACATTCTCACAAGGAAATAAGAACATTTCAATTATAGTTTAGGTGCACCGCTGTTCTTAAAAAATCATGTTCTTATGTACATCTATCTACAGGGCAGTGCCAGATTGTGAAGACATTACATCTAAGGATCTAATTGCAGTATCCTCCAAGAGAGTATTCATTTTTGTTACGAGTGATAAATGCCCATATAGGTGGTACCAAGAATCTTTGTGGAAAAACATAAAGTAAGTACTCTGTACCATGGGAAGAGAATTCAAGATGATTTTGAGAAGCTGGAAAAATGTTCTGAATTTAGAAAATGTTACTGATACGGGAAAGGTAGGGAAACTTTTTTTTTAGCTTGAAGAAGAGAAGGTTGATACGTTTTTGAATAGGAGAAAGAAATCACATAATTTTGGCTGTGTAGCCATTTAGAAAAGTTTTAAAATAATCTGATTGGGAGGAAAGACAACAAGGAATAAAATAAGGAAAATTTTATCTTTTTGTATAGGATATATAGGAACAGGCTACATGCTACAGGCTACTGCTCTGTCTGTAGTTTTGGATATTCCCAAGAACAGGCAAAGCAAAAACCCTTTGGAGCTATACATTTGATCTTGTTACTTTGGTCAGAGACAGACTCTTTTGGTCCCTTCAAGCTCCACATTCTTGTGACGTTGCACTTTTATGGAGAGTTTAAAGGAGCTCACCTTGTACAGCCTGGAGAAAACATACTGAGTTTCTGTAGCTGTAAGCAATGCAGAAATATTAAAGATAAAGATCAGATCCTGAGTCTGGTAAGAAGAGTACTCTTATTGGAAAGGAGAAGGGTGAAAAGGAGAGATGAACATCCATGGAAGATGTACTGGCTCTTTTTGAAATTACATGATTAAAACATTATGCTGGTGAAACTACACAAATTGGCAATGATATTTTTTTTTGTGAATTGTAGAAGGAGGTGTCAGAAAGATCACTGAAAAGTGTGGAGTCAAGAGAGATGGATTAGAACTGGAGGAGATGACCTACAGTTCTTGATTATAAAGGGTGTGCTGGGTGAATGT
>NW_009635476.1:1035-44895 GCF_000690535.1 Cariama cristata | reverse complement strand
AGGGAAAGAATGGAAATGAAAACAAAACAAAGTTAAAAGGGAGAGCTCCCTAAAGAAAAAGAGGATAAAGTTGCATATACCTTACAATTCTGCAAAACAGTGAAGATTCAATTCCCATGTAATGCATGAAAAATTGTAGTTATGAGCTGTACCACAGTAAGTAAGCTGGAAAGCAACCTGATCTTCTAATTAGCAAAGTAAGGCTGTAAACAAAGGTGCTGATCAGAGGGAATTCATGCTAACTTACGTAATTGTAGAATGCCAGTGAAGGAACCATTGACATTTTGCTCATCAAGTAAAGAAAAGGAAATCTGGATAGCTAAGAATGATCTCTGCTTCTCATCAGAAAGGCACAAGGTACCTTCTTATAACCTGGTCAAAACTGGAACACATAAGCTACTATAGGAGACTTCATCCTCCAGCCTTTATGTGTGTATAGCATGAGGGGTTGACAAGACAATGAATGTCACAAAGCCACAAAATGAAATCTGGAGCAGCCCTCAGGAGTCTCAAAACCACTGTGGAGGTGGTACAGAGACTTGAGGAGAGGTACCTGGCTCTGTAAAAGCCTCTTATTACCTGGGATAAGTTGGGTGCAGCACAGAATCTGCCTTACTGTCTCATTCTGTCTTGCGTGAGGAGTATTTAATCTATTTTCAACAGCTGCAGATCCTGTTAAATTAAGGTGAAATTCAGTGTCATGATAAATATCACAGAGCTTGCTTACATCTTGCTATGTTTTTGAAAGGAAGAATGCGTCACCAAAGTAAAACCTAATGCTTTAGAACTGCCCCTGGAACTGTTAATTGGGCCTATTAAATGCCATTGATTCAATGACTTTTCTTCTCCTGGAAAACAAGGAAGCCATCACAGATGGCAATACACGTCTGCATGTTCCTGTGTGCACACACGCACTGCCCAGAGTCAGAAGGACAGTTCAGAAGGCTGAAATCCAAAAGACTGCAAACCAATTCAATGAGAGAAAAAAATTAACAAAACACTGTTTTCCAAGGTGTGGAAAATATGGTTACATGTTGCTGAGTGATAAAGATTTCGTCTGCAGCCACTTGTGCTGGACATGCAGCACTGAGCAATACAGTCCAGGGAAGCAGAGGCTGGTGCAGTTGTGCTGATGTAGGCTGCAGGAATAGAGCCTGGTTTGAGGTTCCTGCACTACCTGTGTTTCACAAATCAGACTTGGTATATTTTTAATACTAACTACTACAGGAAATCCTCCTGACCAGATTGATTTCTTTTATACAAGAATAATACAACCCCATACGGCTGAGCTACGCATAATACAAGACAGATTTTCTGCGATCTTTTTTAAAACCTTTTCTTTTTAATTCGCACTACATACAGTGTTTACCTAAAGATTACAGGAAAAGTCCAGATTAGGCATCCAATTTAGTTTGGAAATATTTGTATGCTGTGCTGATAACAAGTCCTAAAAACAGAGGCAGAGTAGTCTTCTTCTTTCCTCCTCTGGAAACCACAACCTTTTTCCACCCTTGAAAGTTTGCCCTGAGGGTCTTGGTTAGCAGAGTATGATTTGTGAATATTTCTGGTCCAATTCAGTAAGAAGAAACCTGCTTTTACAAGCTACCTGGTTTATTTGGTATTGCAAAGGATATAATCTTGACCTTAAAAGGAAACATCTCTATTATCATGTTTAGTTGTCCATGCATAGTGCTAGTTAATTATTTATACCAATTAAAGGCAGAGCCCTTCAGCTAATTGCAACCTGCCAAAGGATTTTTGTTGCGGTTTTTTTTTTTGTGGTTTTCATCATCTCTAAATGAATATACCCAACTCCATCTTAAACATTTGAGGGATTGCTCTCTGAAAAGCATTTCCCTGCACTCTCTGGACAGGCTGCAGGTAGAAGTACCACTAGATGTGTACCAGGATGCAGTGTGCGCCTTCATTTCGGTATTACCGCTCTCAGTTATTTCACCAGAGTAAACTTTGGAGTCTTCTCCATATTTCCAACTGGAACCAAGGCATCATTTCTAATTGGAGTTT
This sequence comes from Cariama cristata, assembly GCF_000690535.1. Classification (NCBI taxonomy): domain Eukaryota; kingdom Metazoa; phylum Chordata; class Aves; order Cariamiformes; family Cariamidae; genus Cariama; species Cariama cristata. The sequence goes on along the minus strand of NW_009635476.1, from coordinate 42,870 downwards.
TGGTACTTCTGTTATGTAAGGCAAAGCTGTCACATTCGGTTTTATTTTTCAATGCAGAAGGAATAGACAGGAAACATTTCCTATGGGGGTAAAATGCCTCTGTGTGACCAGTACCCCAGCTAGAGTAGTGTCTTATATTCCAATAGGAATGACTAGAAAACTTTTCCTGCTGTCGCTGCTCTTTTTTTCACCTTCTTGCCTTGCTGATGCTTACCCAAACGCCAGCTGACACTGGGAGGGATCACTTCTGATTTGGATGCTGAAATGTGCTTTGATGTCCTTACACGTTTTGTACAGGCTCCAAGTCCTTGGTGCCTCACAGCAAAAATCACAGCCATGCACTATGCAGTATGGAAATCTGTGTCATTTTCTTCCTGATGTTTTCCTAACACAATACTTTCTGGGAACATAATTTTTGTTTTCTTGCTCATTTGTCTTTTCCATTTTAATTTAGGTTATGTTTTTGTCTCGTCTGGGGGTGAGGTGTTCTTGTGGTGGCGGTTTGGTTTTTTTTTTCTTTTTCCAGGAGGACAGGAAGAAATTGCTTGGTTTCTTCCATGTTCCTTTGCCTCAAACATTTGAGAATAAAGTCTTGTAAAATATATTATTTTGTCTTTCTCTCCAAATAAGCAGTAACCAACACATTGTAACTAAACTGCTTTTAGGATCACAATTTTTGCCTGCAGAAGGCCTATTGAATAAGAATCTGAAAATGTTATTGGTCTTGGATATACGATTCTAAGCATTAAATGAATAAAATCCACATTGTCCAAATTCCTGAGCTTCAAATCTGCCTTTGAACAGGTTACAACACACTGAGTACTAAATGTTTTCTCATTGCTATCTGAAGTTATGCAGGTTTACAGAGGTCATCCTTTATGTAGCATTTCTTGGGCAAAACATCAGCATCACCTTCTCACCACCAAATTTGCTCCTTCTGTTTCTATTGTCTTACATTTCAGGTGTCAGAAGGTCTGAAGCCTCTCAGTGAATTGATCTTTGGTAAATCCATAATGAAGGGATGGAACTGTTTGCAGATGAGAAACTCTGTCCCAGAAAGGTTAAGAGACTTTTTCCAATTCCACTAAGAAAATCGTTGGAAAGATAGCTTTCTACAGCCCAATAAAGCACCACAAAACAGACCATAGGAATCAGCAGTGCTACTGACTGATTTTGCTGTCACTGAAAAAAAAAATAATTCCAAGTCCTTTTCCCATTGAGAAGACATTTTTTGCATATTTCAGCATCCATCCGTCAAACAAAATTCTGATTTATTCAGCCGCTACAGACAGGAATTTCCCACTGAAGTCACTCTGTACATGTTCAAGACTTTTTGAAAGCTTAACACTTTATTTAATTGCTTAAATAGTTGTTTCACTTGCTAAATTTAGCTGCTCATTTAAAAAAAAAAAAAAATTGGCCCAAAGAGCTTATTTCTGCCTGAGATTAGAGACCCAGAAGCTCTTTATTTACACCACTCCCTTCCTGATAACAAACTTCTACTGCTGCCAGGCTGACATTTCTGCAGACTGGATCTAACTTTGTCATGCAAGGTCTGTATCTCTCAGTAGGCAACCAGGCATCATCAGCTCTGCCTTTTCCATGTGCTACTCTGGAGGAAAACTGATTATCATAAATATGTTGTTTGCAAGAGTTTTTTTGACTTTTTGATTTTTCCCAATGTCCTACCATGGTACCTGTTTTTCCTGGTGCAACTAATGCAAGTTGGAAGTTGTAGCACTGACACTAAATATTTAAGCATTACAAATTTTTACTTTCTTTTGCTTACAGTTGGACAGACTGAGGCAAAAGACATGTTGAAAGAAATGGTAAAGGGTTATTTAGCTTGTAGTTGTAGTGTAAGTGTACAAGAAAATTGAATTTGGGTTACATGTATATTCATGAAAAGGTATTTCTTGATGGTTCAGAGATTGATTTTGAAACCTTATCAATGCCTGGATGCAGTTTCCTGTGGGTGAGCTACAGCTATGCTTTGGAAAGTCTCTTACATCACGAAAGATAAAAAGGAACTTAGTCATGACACTTCCTAGGCTTGACTATAAATACTGGTGTATGTCAATATTGGAGTGGGAGAAGGGGCTGAGAGAAAGACCTTTGGTCTCCTGTATCTTTATACTTAAAAACATCACATGCAGAAATGATTGGAGTGTATTTTCACTCATTTTGTGTGTAATGAATATTTCAGTTGTTTTGTGCATATGGAATTACACCCACAAATGCCTGTTTAAGGACCTGCAGCTAATGAAAATCGAAGCAATGAAGATGTCATCTCTGATCCTTTCAAGCTTACATCACACAAACCTCTTTAAATCCTATACTGCTTCTCCAGAGGAATCTGTTAGTGATTTCTCTGACTCCAAGTAAGAAGCAATGATAAGCGCTTTTCTCATGGGTATGCTTTCTTTATCATCACTTTTACTGCATTATTGTGTCATACACTGTCGTGGACACTAAGAGTGTCCTCAGGGGGATGGTGTAGAATGCTACACCATCCAACAGGCAGTGTTTTACTCCAGTTTCATTTGAACAGGGGCAAATGTACAGCAGGAAGCATTGGGCCCAGTAATTTCACAGAGCTTTAGAAAGCAAACATTTGGGAATTCTCCGGGCATTGCCTAAAATACTTATCTGGGAGGTGAGCACCTCACGGTCTTTAATGTGTTTATCTCCACAACACCCCTGAGATACAGGGGAGTGCTGTTATCCGTGGTTTATGCTTGAAGAACTAAAAGGCTAAGACCTAGTCTAGAAACAGATTTTGTACCTTCAGCCAAGGAAAACATGTTTTTTGAGCAAACTTTGTGCTTTCTTTTTCCTGTATAGGGAAAAATATGTATATAGGCACATACGGATTAATGAGGTGACTTGCTTAATATGGTCAGTGTTTGAATAGAGATAGGATGCAACTGCAGATCTGACTAATGTTGTCACCACTGGGCCGTTTTGGTTCTTCCTTTGGGCTTTCTTATACTGAAACATAAAATCTATCTTGTTCTCAGGTCACCTTTTGCCTTTAAAATTTTTTCTTATAGTGACCATGACTAACTATCAAAGGAAAAATTTTAATTTATGAATGAGTTGAAAATGCTCCCTTGGTAGTTTATATCCATTCCTGTAAGTGTGGGGACACTACTGCATTCCTTTTTTTGTTAGGACTATGGCCTTGTTCATTATTTTGTAGAGCGGCCAATTTATAGGAGACATAATAAAAATGCTCAGAAGCCAGGAACTGTCAAAAATGAATTAAAAAAAAGGGTCTGAAGGGATGTTTCATATAGGCTTGAAAGCTGGATTAAGAAGTGAAGGCAGCAGGGGGAAACTTACTCAAGAAATAAAACTGAAATCTTAACAGACACAGCAAGACAGAAACATGTAGTGAATTCAGCAATTACATCTGCCCAATGGAGACATGAAAATTCAGGCATCAAGCTTGCCTTAAGAGCCCTTTCAGTGTGGGAATATAGAAATAGAGATAGTGAGGTTATTTGTCTCAGAAGCATAATTACCACTGAACTACAACTACTGTAACGATCTATGAGGCTGGCAGCATCAACTGTTAGAAATAACAGGATAATTTTTTACCTTCACCCAATGTTAGTATCTGGCAGGATGGAAGGAAGCCTGTTTCTCTCATATTATCATGGAGAAAACAGCCATGAACATGAAATGGCCATGGCCAGGCAAAAGTAGGGAGTTTGTAGAGTATAGCACTTCTTGCCGGCATGCTGGACACTCAGAGGTGCTCTGTGCTGGCTTATGATGCTCAGCAGCTTCACTCATCCCCTACTACAAAGGAACAGGTGCTGCAGGTTGCCTGTATCTGGTCTCGCACAAGAAAGCGCTATCCCGCAAGCAATCTGGGAGTTTAATGTGACAGCAAGAATGTCATGCCATTCCTATGAAACCAGGAGAGCATCAAAGATTTAAAGTGTACTGACTCTGTGGAACTGAAAAAGAATTAACGACATGGGCTACTGTTAGGGTTATTATTGGGAAAAGAAATGTTTTCTGATTTAGCTGTGATAAAGTACAAGATAAAGGGAAAGCATGAAGATGAAAGCAAAACGAGGATAGATTAAGCCACAGCAAGATGGTGTAAGGTATGTTGAGCAAGGATTTTTTGTGTAGGGCAGATCCTCGTCTCTCAACAACTCTGGTATCCTTGGCAAGCATTACTAGTAACCTAGGATGTTTTCATCCTGAGGCTTTGCAGTCTTGTTTGTTGTCTGCTTTGTTTGTGTTTGACTTTGTTTTCTGTTAAAACTCTGGAGGAAAGAAAGTCTGTGCTCCTGGCTACTTCTCTGTAACCTCTGAAAGGGCTTATGAATGTAATTTTGTGCAATTATTTGTGTTTTAAGGAGTAGACAGTTTGAAAATAAGTATTATTTGAGCCTATATTTGTGAAATGGGTAATTTTCTAGCACACTAAAGAACACCCTGACTTTCTGTACCCAGTGGGTGGAAAGCAGATTGAGTGAGGCCACGCTCCAACTCCTCCCCTTGCCAGAGGCAAGAATTCCTGGGGGACTGTGAGCCAGGCCCTGCCTCAGTTTATCTCTGTGTCCACATAGACACTTTAAAAATTAAGCATTTTTTTTTGAGATAGAGCTTTATAGATCTCAATAACTTCTTGTTTAGAAAACTCTCGTCCTGATTCAGTCCCACCCCAAACATGATGTAGTAGAGCCTTTAAAACATTTGGGGGATGTTTAAAGGTCACAAATATGAATATCTAAGGAACGAAAAAAAAGAAACCAAAGAGCAGGCCAAGACCAGAAACAACATCAGGAATACCCTGAGTTTTAAGAGGACTTCTCTTTAAAAACTTCACTTAAAAAAGAGAACAAATACGAAAAACTTCGTGTGCAATGAATGTTTTGGACAGGCTTCCTGATGTTCTAGCAAGAGGCAGATGTTAACATCCCAAGACATTTAAAGCTATGTTTCCCCATTCTGCTGGTTGTATTCCATAAAAATAAGACTCCGAAAGAATAAAGTTACTGCTCACACTTTCTTATGCTTCTGTTGGGATTTTGTTATTTCACTGCCCCTGAATGATGTGCAGAGGCAGTCATCTGCAGGAGATGCATGGAGACATAGTTTCTGCCCATTAAAGGGTTATGTAAAAATCCTTCAAGAAATAAATGTATTGGAGTAAATGTCCTGGCAGCATTTCAGCATCCTGAAATATGTGTTTCCCTGGCAATTTCAACCTCAGTGTCTAGTTTAAGTTTGATGTGGCATTTTTCTTTCCTGAAGAATTTAGATGAGAACACTCAGAGCATCTCATCTGAGTCTCATTGGAGATGGTGAGACTTTGCACAAGACCAAGACTAAATCAATACTTTTCTCTAACGCAGGATCACTACTTGTATTTGCTGTCTACAGGCCACGTGTTTTCAAATATCACAGACCAGGGTCCCAGATATGATAAGACTGATCTGAGTCTATATGTATATGCAAATATAGGTAAGCTGCTTCTTTATCCATGAGGTCTAACTGTTGCAATAAGGCAGGAGATATCTCTAAGTCTTTCTTCTTCACAGAGGAGACAGAATGGAAAGGCCTTGATACTACCTGTTGATTACTGCAGAGGAAGAGACCGTTTACACAAACAGGGCTAACAGTTCTTCATATTGTAATAAAAATGGCTCATTCAGATGCATAGTGCAGTAAAAAGATAAAAGGGTGAACTGTCTTCTCTGTTCAGTCACTAACCTGAAGTTGTGCCACGTAACTCATTGCTAATGCAGCGTTTAGTTAAGAGGGGAAATGAGTATTCCCAGGGGATGATTTAGCTCACCTAAGAACTAAACTGCCACATAGAGGTGTCTCTCACTATTTGTTCCCCATGCAAGCAGTTTCCAATGAATAAGATTCTCATTTAGGTTACTCAACTGAGAGTCTAAGCATTGGAAGGACAAATGCTTCTTTCAGGAAATTTCTTATCTACTTCATGTTTATTTACTTCCTTTTTTTCACTTTCTACTTACACCATGAACATAGAAAAGTCAGTCTTTTGAGTCTTTTGAGTTTCACAGTAGTATTTCATAAAGCTCAACAGAGAAGACATTTGATTTTCTACACCCTAATGTATTCTTTAAATAAACTAAATTTGACACAAATTTTGCATCAGGAAAACATTATGAGTATATGCGCACCACTGAATTCATCTGCACTCTTCTTTCACTTCAGTAGACCAGTGTGAAAATTATCCCTATGTGCTAGTTCAGACTGCCTTTGATCTATAGTGAATCAACTGTCTCCCTTGGATGACAAATGCAGGCATGCATCAGATCCCATAGCTTCAGGATGAAACAGATGCAAGCCAGTCAATGCCATTTAGGCCAAGAACCAGAATGCTTTATACAATGTGGATAACAGAGATAGTACAGACATGACCAGCCTGGACCAGACTCTTTCTTGACTCCAGATTTTTAAGTCATGGGTAGAGAAGAGTTGTTCTTCTTTCTGTTTGTATGAAGGGAGGGAGGGAGGGAAGAAAAGCAATCAATGAAAAAAATACTGGATGAAGAAAATGTCCTGAATTCAAGTGTTCTATATTTACCTGATGCATCTCATTAAGTTGCCTTGTTATTTTCTTGCATAGTTGCCACAAGCAGATTTATTTCGATAAAAGAAAACCCAAGGTACTATTATCAGGCAAATCCCTCCTGTGTTTACTTTTTAAAAGAAAAGATTAAAACCGTACAACATTTAAACTTTAATGAGTTCAGGTCTGTTCTAGCCAGGGGTGATTTGTTATCCCAAATCCTTGTGCCATCATATTAATGACTGCTTGCACCAAGGGGGACTCAGGGTAATCCCCCATCTCTAGCAATGTCAGCTCTGCAGTGATTGCTATGTAATTAATCAGAAACTGCTGCTGGAATAAGGACATTGTAATCTGATGCATAATGAAACTTATTAATGGTGTCCTGCATAATTTATGGGGTCTAATCATTCTAATGTAGGTATAACTATAACATGTAAACAGTTTTCTTTCATTAAGTCTGTGAACTAACATGCCATGAGATATAAAGGACTGGGATCTTTAATTTTGTTAACTGTTGTTGAATTGCCTCTTTTTAGCAGATATACAGGAGCAACTGATTTCCTGTAAAACCCTAAAAGCAGTCACCACTATGAGGAATATTTGCAAACATTCCGTTATATGATATTTGCATTCCCATTGTGCTTTTTCTGACTGAAGCTTGAAATTGCACTGGTGCAAGTGCTGTATGAACACTGTCAAAGAACAACTTCTACCTCAGGTAGCTGACAGTTTATAAGGACAAAAGGGACCTAACAAAAGGAGACATTATTTCCTCCTCGGTCTTTTAAGTGTTGTTTTGGAGAAAGGACCTGAGGAACTGAGAAATTAATAATCAGATACACAGAAGTATTTAAGCTGGTGCCTTTCCCAGCTGACTATTTCTATTAAATTCCTCAGTTGCTTAGAGATAAACACGTATTTAAGTACCTGACCAAAACAAGATATATGGCTTGGACCACAGTTAACAGATCAAACAGAATTTAAACTGGCACCTTTTTAATCCCAAAGTATTTATTTTATGAGCAAAATAACCACTTATTTTATAAGTGGTTTTCAAAGTAAGGTTTTTAAAATACCGAAGTTAGATATAAATATGTGCAGCCACAACTACCCCTGCCCAGTTTGTTAAACAAAAAAATTGTTCCAAACCAAGATCACATATGTCAAATTTCAGCTTTATTTTAATTTTTGTGGTTGTCGCTATGAATACCTGAATATAGTGGTTTATAATGACTCCTCTGACAGGCTGTTATAACTTCAATGGCACTAACAATACTACTGTAATTAGTGACTTTTGTATTGTGTTAACAAATGCCAGAGTGTGCTACCAGTCTTCCAGATGACTTACCCAGGTTTTAATTAGTGTCTATCTTTCTTTTCTTTGTGGAGACATACACTTACTAAAATGACTCAATGCTTTGCACCATGTACAGGTCAAAATATCCACCTGTCAAGTGGGTTTAGAACTGCATGGAAGGAGGAAACTACTTGCGACGTTTTATTAATGGAACAGATTGCATATTTCTCCAAATAGAAACAGGAGGAATTGTGTGACAGATGGATCAAAACCTTCTCGTTGTTGAAAACCAACAGATGAGACAGACTTCTCTTATAGCACTAACTGGATAGCAAGATGCTGATTAACTAGACCTGAATGAATATTCTGCCCCTTGGCTCTGAGCGTTCATAAAAGACTTATGTATTAGATGATTTTTCTGTATCACGTTTTATGTCTTAGCAATATGGATGTGGTGTGTGAGTGTGTACATGTTTGTATACATATACATGCATACACATCAATATAGGCATACACATTAAACTGTCTTTGTAAAATCATTTCAATTTTTATTTTAATTTCCACAACAAATTGGTTTGTAATCTATGTTTAAGTTGCCTTTAACAAATACTGAAGTATGTACAGTGTCAATATGACTATGGATGAATCATATTCTCTAAATTAGTATGAAGTGCCACCTATTAAAGATTTAGAACCTTCATTATAAGGCTATTGACTTAATCTTACTAAAAGAGAATATACCAGTTTTTGAAATACCCATCATGACAGAGTAGCCTTTGTACAATACATTGAGATGTGCACTCAAGTAGAGTGAAACTGGAATAGCAGGGTTCATTTAAACAAATCGTTAGCTACACAAGAATCACTACAGTTACTATCTAAGAGTTATGCCGTACTTCACCTAATGGATGTTTTTAAAAAGTCATGGAAATGCCACTCTTCACTACTGTCTCTGTGGGTCCAGGAAACTTTACCTGTTTGACCACACCTCATGGATTTCAAAGTCCTTGTTTGTAAAACCTAAAGCTAAAGAATGCTTTTGATTTTTTTTGCACTTTTTGTGTGTAAAATATATATGACATATATGAGGGACTGTTATTTACTCATGAAAGAGCATATGAAGAATTTTGCTATAATTAAAATGGGAGAAACTCAAAGAAGCTGTTGATGCAATAATGTACATTCAAGAAGCAATGCCATCATCAAGATCTTGAGTGAAGGAGGATAGCCACATAATACTGAAGGCTCCAGAAGGAATGTGACAGATGAACTTAAGTGTGAGGACTGATCCCTTGGTATGCTCCTAAGAAGAGCAATAGAAGTGATAAAAGCACTGGAACAGCTCACATGCTCTGCCCTGGAAGATGAATTACATGCATAATGTGTGTTTTTAGCACAGTCAAGTTAAGGGCTTGACACTTTGTAAAAATTCGATGGCTTGTTACGCAGAAGTCATAATAGTTCCTCCTGGTCTTAAAATCTCCACATCTGGCATTTATTCCCAAAGAACTGTTCTTGTGGGGTGTGTGTTTCTATTTCTGTAATGGAGAGAAGATGGTGAAAGCAAGCGGTTCATTGCCAACCTGAGGGTTCACAGGGTGATTTGCGTAACACAAATCAGTACCATGAAGGCTTTAACAGTTTCACTCTTTAGCTCCATTTATTAGGTCTTTTTTTTTTTTTTTTTTTAAGAGCAGGAGGAAATGTGGTAGAGGATTTCTTAGCCTTTGACTTCACAGGAAATACTAACATGCTTAAAGAAGTGTTAAGGACATGACATTGTTAAGGCGCTGTAAGATGTTCCCTGGCTCATGAAATACTGCGCTAGCCTCCGTACTACTTGGGGCTTTGCAGAATATTGCAAGACAACATCCATTCCTAGGCTCATGAATTATACCTTGAACTATCTTTGTGTTAAGTTGTATCACAGTGATATAGTATTTGGTGGTAACCAGTTCCGAGGCAATTCCAGTGACTAAAAAGTTAACTACATAGAAACCGCAGATACATTAACAGGCACTAGTGCAGCAATAACTCCTTACTGCACTCTAAATTGTATGAAGTAGTTTATGACCTCTAGGTTTTTTCCTCCCCTTTTAACTTTGTAATGTTTAATAAAAGTTATACTCAAACTGTTACATCGGCTTAGAAAATAAGAAATTAATTATGAACACTCCATTTAATGCTGGAATGGTACAATGTCCACAGGTTTTTTAAAGCATCAATGAGGTAATTTCACTACCGCCAATCGAACATTTATACAGAACACATCTAAATGTGCTCAATCAATGAATATCTGGAGTGTTTCTGCTTCATTAACTGTTTACATGGTGACCTTAGTAGGAAAGTTTTAGCCTGATGAAATGTCTGCTTCACATACTGCTGCAGGCAGCAATGGAATAGATCTCTGTGATTTTTCATGATATACTCAGAATTCAGAAGTATCACATCAGCTTGCTTAGTACTGCCACGTTAGACACTACATCACCTCTTGTGTTAACCTCTTGATGACTTCTATAACACTGTAACAGACAATAACAACATGTCCCATTGCTGGTGCCCTCCATCTTTCATGAACCAGAGTCAGATACTTTCATTGGTGTTTCACGGTCATATTTCAAGTATCCTTAATCCCAGACTTCACATTTGAATGGGCTAACTACTTCACTCTCTTTTAATGGTGCCGTTATTTGCCTCATGAATCACAATGTCAAGGAAGCCCATGATATATAAATTTTATGACACTGTCTTTCAAAGTAGCAACTTTCTAACTCAGCACAAAGTGAAGAGGAACAATTTACCTTACATGAACTGCATTTTGCTTCACAGAAATAACTCTCGGGAGAACAGTGACTGTCCAAACTATTACCTTGGATATCCCACCATGGAGTTTTGCAGAGTAAATGACACTTACTCATCTTCTGCTCATATGCAACAATATGGATAAATAAATGGCGTAAGTTTAAATTTTGTGATATGAGGTAGCATTTGATGGATGCATTCTAGTTACCCTGCAACTCACAGTAACTAAGCAGTCCTTCACAATATTGCAGTGGCTTTATTCTGCAGTCAAAAGGCTAATGTATCTTTCTGTTGATGAGATAAAACATTGGTGATTTCACTGTCCCAGCACCAAATAATGGCATAATAATTAAACATAGATGGTTGGGAAATGCTCTTTTTTTCCCTTTTCCATTCATCTTCCATCTGGTAGCTGTTAAGGGGAAAAGTGAACTTTCTTATATATAGATTATATATAAATTTCTAAAAGAATGTCTAATTCTCAGAGGTCCTATAGTTAAGGAAAGCTAGATTATGCTGAATATCAGAAGGGAAATCTTGCTTTTGGTAGGGTCTATTAAATATGCATAATTATCTGAAGAAGCAACTAAAGACCCTCATTCAAGGCTTTACTTCATTTTAAGTTGCCCACTGTATACTGCAAATCTTATCTATTTCCCCCGAGACACTCTTTTTTTCAGACAAGTTATGGATTGTAACTAGAGAAGAAGACCTGGTTTAGTCCTCCTTAAGCATACCATTGCTCCCTAGAGGACAGTTGTTAGTGATGTATGTTGTCTGCTATTAAAAGCCTCAAGTAAGGGTCTGCTGGTGTTTTTTTAAATGCAACTTTTGCAGGAGGAAGATGTACCACAAAGTTAAACCGCAACAGTTCTGTAACTATTTACACAACATGGATTATGCAGTCCCCTACACACATACACGCTCCTGGCTCAGAGATCACTTTGGCAAGCTTGCAGTGAGTTCACAGTCACTTCAATGCATTCATTGAAGGTTACCTTCTTGTAAGCGAGTCTGTATTCCCCCTCAAGGACCATATTTCTATGGAAATCTGCAACACTGACAGCTTCTAACAAAACAACACCCTGCAGTAGTTCAACCACTGTGGCTTTTATGGCTATTAAAAGATTTCACAATCCAGGAGAACAAAATGAAGATGTGAAGACATGTTGGACCAGCTTTTTTGATGGTGGAAACTGGCATAGCTCCATTTGTGTTGATTCTGTAACATCAACTAGTACTGGTTGAGGAACCAGTCATGAAATAATAAAACTGGGGATATATTTTTGGAGTATCTTCCTCTGTGGGTCTGTTTCTGCCTGCCACTTTCTCTCCCTCTTCTTATTTTAGAAAGAAAACCTATGGAAAGAAGGAATCCATGTTCTTGAAATTTTATTTACAAGTCAACAATATTAAAAAAAAAGCCAGTCTTTAGTTTGTGGACAGTTATGCTTTCAATAGATGGTTATTCCCCATTCTAGACTTCAAGATTTGGACTGAATCACAGTGAGTCTCTTAAGAACTTTTAGGTTTTCATGGTTGAAGTCTTAAGTTATATTGTTTCATCAGAATGTTTAAGCATAGAAAAACCATAAAGATACTTTTACATCTCTTATTCTTTTCCTTAGACATAAATAGGACCTTATTTTCCAGGGGTCTTCTACAGTAACTAGCAGTATAAACCAATATGTTTTTAGCTTCTGTGAAAACACTGTAAAACTAATAGTGCAATTCCTAAAAATGGCTAGTTTGACACAAAATTGCCTATTATTTTGAATGGTCATGAGATGTGATTATGTACGTAAATACCATCTACTCAAAGCATACAGATGTAGAGTCTTAGCTATAGAGATTTAACAGAACAAAAAAAATCAAGAAAAATAAAACCTCTTGATTTTAAGGAAGTGAAAATATGAAAATGTGCTCAACTAACCAAAATATTTCCTTCTGCCTGTAAAAAGATTTGCCCTTCCATTTTAATTTCAAAACAAAAAGTTTTTTTCAAACACAGTAAATTGATGTATAGTTCGCCCTGATTTTGTCAAGTTTTAATTTTCATTTTTTTTCCATAAATTCAAAATTTTTCCTAAAACCAACATAAATTAATTGATTGTAAATACCACCAAGTGTCATTTCTTTTTAAAAAGAAGGGAGAAAATCAGTTTAAAGGAATACTTCGCCAAGTTTCTGAGGCTTCGTCACATTGGTCACAGTTATATTACAGATGGCACTTTCCATCTATCCTCTGACAAAGTGTAAAGGAGGAATGTCTCATTTAGGTCTGCCATGTAGACAAAAAGTCAGAAAACAGACTTTTATTTTCCTTTAACTGTTAAAAGATATATCTTTACAGGAAGAGAGAGAAGAGGAGAGGAGAGGCGAGGAGAGGAGAGGAGTAGTCCTGTTATATTCTCATTTGGCAGTTAAAACATGTAGTGAGGAAAGGAAGTTTACAGAGACTTTAAACTTCATTCTATAGCAGATTTGTAGTCAAGGAAATAGTAAAGGTGTATATGACTGTTTTCTGGTTTGAGAAGCACACTCAAATCACGTTAGAATTGTTCAGGTCTTGATTTTCTGTTACTCTAAAAGTTGTGTTTTCATTTCCATCATTTTAAAGTTATATGAAGTTTAATGATTGAGCTTTTAGTCTCACCTTATACAGGTATAAACAGAGTAGAAATATAATAATGGAGAAGATGAATATTACTCTTTCCATGGTAATAATGCCTTGTCTAGAAGTGAGACCGCTGGCAATAGCAGGTTCACATGGAAACAGAGACCCCTAAATGAATTTACTTGGCATGTGCAGCAGAAGAGTACAGGAAAACAGCTTTTCCTCCTGTGTGGGATCCTTCTGTTTCCCATGATTGTCCTGACTGGTTTTGAAATATTATTTTCAACCCTGTATTTTCACCTCTCTGTCTCTTTTAGGGAAACAAATTTAGGTTTAAACTTATAGGTCTTATTATCCCCATGTCCTAGCTATTGCCCATTCCAGTTCAGCATCTTTTCATGTGGGTTTGACTGATGTGACAGCTACCCAAAGTTCTGCTTATGCATCTGTTGTTTATTTCTCCTCATCCTTTAGTAACCCCACTGTGACTGGTCAGAGCAACTTGAATAAAGTTCTTTGTTAGGGAAAATGTGTCTGTCCATTGGCCCTTCTACAGCATCTGTTTGTGTTTGGAGACAGAAGAATAGGTGTAGCAGGAATCACAAACAACCCTCACGTGGGAGATATGACCTGGCTGTAAACCTCACAGACTAAGAACAGTCTTTTGAATTTATCCTGAAATGAGGACAGCCAGTGAAAGAGAAGAGAATGAGATAGGAGTTTTGTCCCACCTTTTCCCCAGCATCTCAAGGGTTAGCACTCTCTCCAGTAGCATAGGAGACCCAGGTTCATTTCACTCTTGCTTGTCAAATCATATCAGCATAAGACAGGAGGGGACATGGGTCACCAAGTCTCGCTCCCTGTTATTGCAGGCAAGTGCATCACTTTTATTATTCCCTTCATATGTATGTGAATTATTTTTATTTTGATTTAAAAGCATTCAAAGCCCCATCCTGCCTAGCCCCAAATGCACTCTTGACTTTTACATAATTCACGGTCATAAGAACAACAAGAGTCTCTGCTGGTATAATTTTCTTCACTGTAGGGAGCATGTATGTCTTAAGATTGCTCAGTGACTGGACTCTTAAACTTGTTTAGTTTGTTATTAATTAATTGTGCTGTGCTGAAGTCCTGGCACGTACCAAAATGATATTTTCAAACTTTTCGCAACATTTTAGTATTGCAAATGCAATTAGGAAGAACTGATCGGGGCGGCTGTACTAAGTTGAAAGTGTAAATTTCAAAAGGTCAAATGTAGCAAGAAAAGTGGTACCAAAAATTGTAGTAGTTTTGTTTCCTGAAGAAATGAAAATATTAAGATCTAACCATTTAAAAACAAACTTTGACCACAGTTTCTGATAGACATTCGATATTCTTGTGAGTATTTACATTCAGTGGAGATTTAACACTAATTAATTCAGATATATCTAAGGAAAAGAAAATGTCTGTCAGATTTTTCCAGTATTCCCATGCACACAGACACAATAAACAAAAAAGGAACATAACCAAGTCATCAAAATCTCATGGCATTTAAAATTAATGTTAAATTAATATTATGGGGTTTTTAGGTCAGTATAAAATCAGGGATGCATTACTATAGTAACATTGTTTTTGTATTGCAGTTTGTTCTTCCTCCCTACACCTGCAAAATAATGTTAAAAGCACCTTCCTGTTTCTATCATCTGTCTTATTTATTTAGACAGAAATCCCTTTGAGACAATGACTATGTTCTAGACTTGTGCAGTACCTAATACACACCTCCATCCTGAGGCTGGTTTTGACCACTGCCCTCTATAGTGATACAATAACAGTGCAAATAGCCACAATAAAAAAAAAAAAAAATAGATCATTCTTTTTTATAAGCTAATGATAAAAATCTTAATGTTTTCTGCCTACTTTTATGTGTCAAAAAGACACAAAGTAATTTCTTAGATTAAATTTGTAGACCACAAATATCTACTTAGTACCCCATCCATGGAACTTGCATAGAATTATAATTTATCCAAAAAAGAAAGTTGTGTGAATTAGTTTCAAACAGTGGGGGGAAAAGAAGCAAATTTTGAGATCCTGCCCCTGCCATTTAAATATTTATTCCTCACATAAGCAAACAGAGATATTAATAAAAAATCAAACCTTAAGAGAATTGGCAGATATGAGGTATCTTTGATTTCATCTTAGTCCAGCTGTAATGAAATGTACGAATAGTGATGCAATCACATGTGCTAGTAGCTTTTGCATCATTAATTTGGCTTCTACCAACAATAAGGTTTTATGGGTCCCTACTGTGATTATCTTGTGGACTGATATACAAGGCAAGAGCACTTTGTGTCTAGATATTGAAACTATTAATTGCCTTGATGCCATCAAAGTCATAATCTAGCCCAGCAGAAGTGCTTGGGTATAATGTCCCAGTACTCCCCAGATACTTGGAAGCTTATTTTAAATGTGGATTAGCGTATCAGATTTTCAGAGGTCAGTGAAGCTACAATTATCAGGGAAAAAAAGATTTAGAATTGTAATCAAGGCTGAGAAGGTTACATGCAGAAACATGGTAAATAACAAGGATAATACTTAAAATTTTATAGTGATATTAATTGTCCTTAATTTTCTTTTATTTTTTTCTCCTGAAGAAATATTCTGAAAACAGCAGGGTTGCAACAGGGTATCTAACAGAGCAGTGATACAGCTTCCATCCCTTTGACTGGAGAAAAAAGAGCGGAAGGGTAGAAGTGGAAGGTCTTCATCTTATCTACAAAATACAAAAATTTGCTTATGATCTCCTGCTCCCCACTGATCTCTAATTATCCAAGGACGTGCAGAGATACCTTCCCACACTCTATTCTGCAAGTGAAACCCATGAGTTACAAAGAGCAGCTGTTTCCCTCCATTCCCAAAGCTTATGCTTGGATGTTTTCACACAACTCAGTTCTTTTGTCCTTATTACTCATTTGCTGTATGAAGCTGTTGGGAGTGATTATAAAACCCCAGTCTGAAGTGTTCATAATACTTTTGCAGTGAGAAAATGGGCTAAAGTTTACCCCAGCTTTCTTGATAACTGTCTGAATATATCATTAAGAAAGCTGTTGAATTTATACAACAAAAAGCTGGTATTGACTGAATAATTTTCATAGTTAATCTATCACATTCCTTGTGACCAGACAAATCTATCTGTAGATTTTAAAATCATTGCTTGACTGTCCTCTTGCAGTCTACATTGAGATTGTATCTCCCACGTACTTACTTAGGATTTTGTAGACCATGATCCTACATTTCTGTAGTCAGTATGGCTACAGAACAGATATGGCCCTTGCCCAAGAAGAATGTGTGTGAACAATCCTTGTTTCCACCCCTTCTTAGCTGAAACCCTGACCTTCATACTGCTGAACACAAGCATAGGAATAGCTCCCAGTACAATTATTCCTGAAAATATAATAATGACAATTACATCCTTTACATCACCTTGTAGAAGTTATAAGTCTAAGAGGTTAGTGATCTTTTGGTGGTTTAGACCTCCTTATAGCTAAGGGAGAAAAGTAGGCATCTTCAGAGTAGCTATCTGCTACTCCAGTGCCAGCTAGGTGGCAAAGTGGCAACTCCTATCATCCTAAGTCAAAGGTCTAACACATGAGAAGAACTTCTGCCTGGAGGTATGTCTATCAAATAATCAACACTTGGAAAGTCCTTAGATTAGAAATGAAATTTATCTAAATAAATAGGGGCATCTATGGTGCAAGTGTCTGTCAGCTTAGACTCTATTGTTAAAGGAGAGCTATTTGGAGTTGAGAAATCTCACTTGCAGTTGTGTAGGGAGAAGTGAGCTAACTCCAGCCACTGCTATTGCAATCTGCTATATCCAGTAACGAGAAGAGATAAATTAATGTATGACCTCCTGATACAAAAAGGAAATTTTTGAAAACACTTCAAGTCCTGTCAAGCACTGAAACGTTATCCCCAGTTGTAAGGCCTGTTGTTACTCAGTAAAGCATAACATTTTTTTCTGCACAATCTCCAAAGTTTTCCACAAGGTTATTTCTGTCTTCCCCAAAGACTGTTTCTGCTGCCCATCATAGTCCTGCTCTACTGCAGCTGTATATCACCCTTGATTAACAGGGCTAGCACTGTCCATACAGAGAGGGAAGCACTCTGAGAGCTAGATCTGGCCAAAGATGAGAAGCACAGACCTAGAGCATGACTTATTGCAAATCGCATTTTCTTGTCTGTCCTTCAACAAGCTCTTTCCACAGATTCCTATAGTTACTTCCTGTGGTTTCACAAATACCTATGTGTGTCAACCAACCCAATATGAAGTAACAAATCTATTTACTCAACTGATGGTGAGGTTGAAAAAAACTAAACAAACAAACAATTAGGCTCGTAGATGTTCAAGAAGCACTCAGATGCTTTCCTGTGTGATACAAACTGCTAAGATACGTGGGAGATGCAGAGAAATTACAAACAAAACAAAACAAAAAAACAACCCTATGTTCTCAAAATTCTTTATCCAGCACTGGGTGAGAAGTGTGGCTTAAATCATGGGGAGGCATACACTGTCAAGATGAAAATAACATTAAATTAGCCAAATACTTCGATTGCAGTGCAGAAAAGTGCAGAGTTGCATAAGCACTTCATCCTTCATTTCAATATACATATTTGATGGAGGAAGGAAAAGAGCAGCCAGAGTATTGAGGATATAATCTATAAGGTCCTCTCTTTTAGCTTTTCAGTAGAGCCACTAGAAGTGACTGCAGCCTGTCCCTTCCAGAAGCCCTTTCAACCAGTAAATAATAATGGTATTATTTAGCATGGCATTTGCGAGCCTATTGATTTGCTTTCACAGGAGCGCTGATTCTCTGCAAACTTGTATGAACATGGTGGATCCTGACCAGCCTGCACTCTGAGGCCTGATTCAGCATCTTTATTTGGGTTGAGCAATGCCTTACAGATGGCCAATGAGTTGTGGAAGGATAGGAAATCCAGTTGTTTCTACTCCAGAGTCCACAGGTCTTCTGGAAAGGATTCAAAAGCTCCTTCCCTGTTATTTTGTCACTTCTTTCAAGTTTTTTATGCCTTGAATGAAGCCACATGTTGGGAGAGAGAACCCCAGTTGTTTAAATTTCAGGTAGACCAAAGCAAATGTCTCTTTTTTTCTATTACTAGTTTGATTTGACATTTTCTAGGATAGGAAGGTACCTTTTTGTTCTATGTTTGCACAGTGCCTTTCACATTGCCATTCTATCTTTCAGCAGCGAAGTAAGGCAAGAATAACAAGGAAAAATAGAATTTCTTCATACATTTCAATACATGATCTACCTGTCCACTTGGATCACTGTCTGAACCAATTTTACATGATAAACCACATTATTCCACCCTCTTAAAGAGCTGCTTGTACTTAGTGAAACTTCTTCCTGTTAAACTGCCTTGATTTTGATGGGCTTTTGACAGGGATGAACCTGGCCCTGCATGTCTAACCTATGCCTTGGACAAGCAAGCAGAATTCGGGAACTGAATTAATTCCCGTTGCCTCCATTTGCAAACTGTACAGTAATCTGCACATTTAATTCTATCCTTTGCATAGTATTTTCTGAGCAAGGACACAATTGGCTAGAGATCTGACATCTTTGTGTCAGTGAGTCTGTGGCAGCACTGAAAAGAAAGGGGGAAGGAGCAGGGTCACAGAGAGGACAAAAGGAAAAAATAGCTGTCTAAATCATATATCATTAAAGTGATGCTCATTGAATTACCTCTCTCAGGGCCTGTCAAAACATGTGGTGCCCTTGCAATATGATGTGAATTAAATGCCTTCTGGCCCCTGAAATATTGTTTTCAAGGCCAAATGTGTACTTTCGCAGTTTCTCTCTAGTAACTACTAAGAAACATTTGAAACATGCTGATTGACTCCTATGGTTAGCAAAAACAACTCAGGAACACAGCAATGTGTGGTAACCAGCTTTCAAAGGAAAGACAGGACGCATGCCTACTTGCAGGCCTTTGGTGATGGTCACTAATAGCCCTATCCACTGACAAATTGGTCGACACAGCTTAAAGTTGCCCCTGGGATAGAAAATGTAAGTAGCATTAACTCACTAAATCCTTTCAGTAATTACTGTCTTATTTTGTCCCCTGTGAGCAAGGAAAAATGCTAGCTGGTTGGGAGACCCCATATAGATGTCAGATGACCTGGAAGGTTGACTTCAGCTGCTTGAGGATGCTCCCAGTTCTTTGAGGTCTGCAGCCAGTGCCTTATAGACAGCGCATCACCACAACTCCATGAAGTCTGGCTTCCTCCCAGCAGCTCATACCACTGAGGTACCAAAGGAATACACTTCTTATCTTCTCTCACAGTGAAGTTTTGAGTTTTGGCTAGTACTCAGCCATCAGGAGCATTGCCTGTGTTCACTGCACCTGTTATATGGTGCCATTGTTTGGTCACTGACCAAAAAGTCCAAGACCTACTATACATAAGTAGAAAAAGTTTTTTGTAATTTCAAAATTTGTCCACTCTGTGTCCATCAAGAGGCACACTGATTTCTCAGCTACCACGGAGCCTCAGGAATTTGTCCAGAAATTGGTGTCTGTAGGACAGGGACAAAAATAATTAATATATGAAAAGATGAAATCTTGCATACAGTGATGTGCAGTCAAAAAATATGACTTTATGGAGAAAAATTGTACCATTATTCACCTTAGACATGTGAACATTTTTGGGGGAGGGGAGGGGAGTGTGACTTTGCTGCCAAATTGAGGTATTCAAAATTCATAACAATGTCCTCCAAAATTATCATATTTGACATATTTAGGGTAATGAGAATTGCATTCTTTCTCTCTCTTTATTTTTCTTTTCTTTTTTAGAGTCTGTAGGATACATTTGGATTACACATGTAAGCTTTTATCTGAGATGATATTAACCAGACTTTTATTTTATCTGCTTCTTTTCTTGCTTTTTAGTGAAAGCTGCATAGTGGACAGATAATCTTTTTTCATTCTTGAAACCATAGTTTTAAAGAAAATAAAAATATTGTGATGCTTGCAACAGAAATGCTAAAATCAACGACACATTTATTCATGTTAATTATAACAGCTTCATAATTTCCAGAATAGGCATAATTTTTCATCCCAGAATCATGGGATGAAAATCCATGTGTCGCCATTATGTATAGAAGACTCCTAAGATCTCTGTAAATTAGATATTATAATCTTTGATTTTTTAAGAAAATTTAAATAAACTAAAAAATATGGAGATGACCTGAGTCTCCTGAGAGAATACAGTAGATTAGTGCCAGATAGAGATGCAGAGTTCTAGTTAGATCTTAGCGCTGCTCTCCAACTACCCATGAATATTCTCCAAGAATCACACGTATGCTCCAACTTTACAAATATGTCCTGTAAATTTATTTTTCAGTGAGTTATTTTTCCTAGCACTAAAGGCCTGCAGAACGTCACAGTTTTGTTTTGTTTTGTTTTGTTTTGTTTTCATTTGCCTTAAAGCAATGCACTGTACTTTGAGAAAGGAGGGGCAACAGTGACATCTTATGTATTCTGTGGATCTTGCAAAAGTCATGTCTAGGATACAAAGGAGAGATGAACAAGGGCAGGAAACTTGGTACTCATGGGGAAAATCTTTACCATATGCCACACTGTCAATGCAACACATGAAGAGGCCTCCACAAGAGAAGAGAGTGATAACAGTTATTGTCTTACCCTTTCATAATATCCCTCTAGTGGTTGATAGCATGTTTAGCACAGAATGATTTTTTTTCAATACATTACTCTTTTACTTAGTAATTACTAACAGTGAATGAGACTGTACTCAGTGTTTGAGAACAGCACCTGTAAGTAACCTTCTTATTCATGAACAGTTGTACTTATTTTTATGGTCCAGCAGATATCCTGTGTATAATCTCTCTATATATTCCTATTCCAATAATCTCAGTTTTACAGCAAACTTGTAATGGAAGATGTGTTTTCTTCATGAAGAGGCTAACACCTCAGCACAGATATCCCTCAGGTGAATTCATTATTGTGTATATTTAGAAAAACACTGCACAGTGAGTAGAGCCACCAGCTCCTACTAGGAAACCACCAGCTGTGTTTCAACAGTTTTATAGGAGTAGTCCCTGAAGCCCCCATACCCTTATCTTCATATTACCTTATTGCCTTCATATCAGCCTATAGAACTGTCTTGGGAAGAGCAAGGGGGGAAATTTATTGGTATCCAGACAATCAGCACAGCCAGGCCATGATGCCTACAGTCTCGCTAGATGGAAAGAATGACAGCCAGTCCTGATCCTTGTCCTAGGTCATAGTCAAAGTTAGTAGCACACACTGGGGAAGGAAGAGTTCAGATGTTCTGGCACATAGGCTGTTATCCTGGTCACTGTACCTCAGTGCCTCCAAAACAAAAAATATTGCTCAGTGTGGGAAGGTAGGTGATTTGCATTCCTGGGGGGGGGACAGATTTTGAAGTGCTGGCCTCATGCATGAGGACTGGTTAGTTCCCACAATAAGTATGGCAGCAAAATATCTCACACATTTTCATCCAGAAAGCCTGGGGTATGTTCTTTACTTGGTATCTCACCTCTCTTGTCTTCATGCTGTGATCAAATGGACAGAGCGTCTGATTTTTTCATCTTCTGTAACCCTCTATTATTTATTGGTAATTTCAGGGTGCTGAGCACTTCTGCAAAATGCTGAGCACCCTGACGTTTCTGTGATTGCCAATTAAAGGTGTGCAGCACCCTTCAAGACTGTGACTTATAAGAGCAATTGTGTTGAAGGGGAAAAGAAGTCTTGTCTTGTTAATTACAAGTTCAATTAAACACAACCAACACCAAAAGTACAGGCCAAGAAGCAGCTCAATGCACAGTATATTTGACACATTTAGAAGACAAATATACCTTCTTATTAGTTTGAAGGTTAACGTGCTCATTAGATCATAACAGTTCATTATACAATTGTGCCTATGCCTGCAGTATGATATATAGCAATCAACAGGAACATTTCAGGGATGAAATAAAAGGAAAAATAATAAAATAACTGTTCAGCATGAACAGTTAAAAAGATAAACTGGACAGAAAATTCATTTTTGCAGACATGGTAGGCCCATTTCATCAAGGAAAAAAATCTTTTCTTTTAGAGAGCCAAGTAAAACAGTAAGACCAGTTGACTTAGGAGGCACAGAAATGCAGATTTGGGTTGACAATGTTTATGATGACCACAGCTTTCTTGTTTTCCCCCTTTACCCTAACATAATTGCTTTTGACTGGGCAAATCATGTTGTTCCCGTTGTAATGTCATTGCAATTTATGATTCCATAAGGAACTAGAATAGATTTTTTGTTTTTATATGTTTTGCATTTCATTTTAATGCCACCCAAGGAAATTACATATCTAAAGATGTATGTGTTACTTTTTATTAAATACCAAATGGTATCATCTTTTTTTTTCCCCCTCTTTCCTGATTACAATCAAGATGTGGTTTAGATTTTGTTGTGGAATCACTTTCCTACCTCAATTAGAGCCTTAAGGTTAATTTCCGCTTATACTTTGCACTAAATGTCAAGCTTAATGCAGATTTTACGTGAATATAGAGGAAAACCTATCCACAAGGGGCAGGTGTAGCCTTATGGGAAGCTTTAGACACACCACCAAGCAAAATTTTGATCCTGGAATGGAAGAAATGACACAGACTGAATGAAGTCCATTGGGAGATTCATGGCAATTTCAAGCGATGTATACCCAGGTATCATGACAGTAGTAGAAGAACTTACCATAAAAAGTGTACTTCATATAAACTGTAGATGAGGACTGCTCTGGTAGCAGCCAGACTACATGCGATTCACCCAGTGCGTGGAAACTAATATTTTTAACGAAACCTCCCTCCCTTGTGGGATCACTCCCTGCAACCTCAGAGAGCATCCTGAGGAAATCTCTTAGAGAACTGTACGAAGCTAAATGCCTCTATTGCTCCAATAGATTTGGATAATCTTTATTTCTCTTACTTACCAGTTTTAAAAGTTCAATCATTTCCCAGACTGAGATACTTTAAAGGCTCTAGGATCTAAAGAACTAAAAAAAAATCCAAATGCTTACAATGATAAGATTGCTCATTAATGTCTTTGCAATAAATTATTTATTCTACAAACTATAGCAGAAAGTAAATCAGAAAACAGTGACGTTACAGTCGTTTTCTGAGCACAAAGGTTTTTCCACATCCAAAAATCTTACAGATTTCTGAAAAGAATTGTATAACACCTCATGACAGCACATGTTATTATCTCATGGAAAGAAACATAGTTTTGCATGGAAAACAGCATCTTTTCTATAGACAGATTAGGTTAAAAAAATTTATTTATTTTTTTTTTTTTTTACTTTAGAAGAAACCATTTTTTTATCCTTTTTTTTTGTCTTCATAACAGATTAATTTTTCCTGCGGAAATCTTTTTTCTTTCTTTTTTTCATTTTTCCCCAGGAAAAAGAAAAAAATAATCAAAGGCTCAAATTTCAACCATTTTCTTGTTAAGTTTTCAGTGAGCTCTACTTATGGGGGCAAAAAATGCAGCAACGGATATTATAATCATGCTTTACATTTTTAATATTTTCACTTTATTCTGGGGAATTATTAATAGAGAAGTGCTCTCAGTGTCTGTAACAGGAAGGGAATTTTACCCTTGCCTTTTAGAAAGCACAGAAGAAGCTAATGTGCAAGACAGTTACTGAAGGAGTGAAGTGTCAGCATGCAACATTAAAACGTATAAAGAAAAAAATAATTACTGCAGGCCTTATAAGCTATTAATATATATCTTTATTCATATTCCATTGCAAGCTAATGTTTTCGTAATAAAAAAGGGTGCACGCCTGCACACACACACACAACGCTACATAAATGCATACACATAGAGTTATAAAATAATAATTTATATGGGTAACCCAATGGGAAACCAACAGAGATATTCAGACTTAACTGACAAGCAGTAACTGCAAAGCTTCAGTTCTGATATATACCTAAAGGGCAACATTTTAGAAAAGAGCTAACAAGAAGATATTACATTAATATTAATAAAGTTTTATTTCCAAAGGGAAAATATGATCAAGTGCTTTGCTTCCTAGGCTGCTTTTTTTTTTTTTTTTTTTCTGGTTCTTTTCTCTTTATTTCTGTGAAAGTTGGAAACAAAATTTTCCTAACTTAATCAGTTGCTCCCTTTTCATATACTTTTGTTGAACTGCGTGAAAATATGGAGAGATGGTGAGCAATGAAGTTCACAAAGCCATACACCTCAGATGATGTGTGATGAACAAGTCTCAGTGTCAAACATTTCTAGCCAAGTCAAGTCAGTCTATTCATGTTTGTGTACAATAAAATCTACTTTACAAGGATAACTATAACATTTGCATTAGGACGGAACAAATGAAATCTTCAAATCTTTGCATTCTGAGTACTTCTATAGTGATATATAAAATGAGAATGCATATTTTAACTTTACATAAATCTTGGATCCTTGGCTGATGTAATTTTATAATGGATCACATATTCTCAGGAGAGTCAGGAGACCAAGATCTATTTCTTTTTGTAGTAACACCCTAGTGAAGGGCAGTCTTTCAAGGTGTCAGACCAAGAACCAAATTTCAGACATTTTATTAAATCACCAAAATTTGGAGGTTTTCTCACTGGGTTTTACCTTTAATAAATCAAGAGAATAAGCAATGCCTGAAGGCATGAGTTCACTTCAGATCTGTTAATTTTAAGCATTTAAGATGCCTCTTTCTCATCAAGAAAGCCAGGCTGCTTGAGGTACCACTGGATGGTCTGATGAAAACTGGTTGGAAAACTCATTTCAAACTCTGTGAATATGAAAAATACTTAATGTTTCCTTCCCTCCTCCCTCTTTCTCTGCTTCTCTTGTTTTCTCTAGCCTCAAGTCAGAAAGAAAAACCCTGAAATCTTAAAATTGAGAAGTAGACAAGAAATCATTGTTTCAGGTGGGGTAAAGCATTTCTAATATTCTATATTATTAAAAATTTCTTTTTTCAATCTATTTGTGTTAACTTGCATCTATCATATTTCAATTTCAGGAAAAAAAAATAATCAAGTACAGAAACTGAAGTTTTAAAGATAAAATAAAAGAAAGAAATAGTCACTCACACTGGAAATTACCTGAAAACAAACTTTGTTTGTAAATAGTTTTGATTTCAATCTCTGCAATAAAACAGAGAAACATCTGTTTATTTTTTTTAAATGTCATAATCAGATCTAATCTGTAAGTCTCCCATTCTTCTCTTTCTTCTTTGAGTACCTTAAACCTTTAGCTAAGTAGATATTTCATCTATATCATAAAATCAAAATGACCTTGCTGTTGATGAGCACATCAACTCTGAAATCTAGAAGACATATAAGCGAACTTGATAATGAAGCTTTAAAATAAGGTAGTCAAGATGTTCTCAAATGCAAAAATTTTGTAAGAGACATCTTGAAAGAACATTAACATAGCTATTACCAAAAAGCAAAGGGAGATTATCTGAATATGCAGAAAGAGATTGAAGACACATAAAATGCATTTAACATGAGACCACAGATTTTGGAATTGGAGAGCTCAGCAGATCATATAGTCCTCTTCCTTGACATAGCACATGTCAGCTATATCCACTGGGAAAGCTGTATACTATCAGGAAACTCAGAGTGTGGTCTTCAGACCTTGGATCTTGCTTGTCGATATTCTGTGCTCTGTTCCTGTTTCTCTCGATGTGTAGAGCCCAAAGCTGCATCAAATATTTCAGTTCAGTGCTCTAGCAATGTACAGTACATCAGAGTAATTACTTATGTTACAGATGTAATTTCTATTTATGTTAGAAAATCATATGCCACATGCGAGAGGAAATGGTCTCAAGTTGCGCCAGGGGAGGTTCAGGCTTGACATTAGAAAGAACTTCTTCACCGTTAGAGTTGTTAGGCATTGGAACAGGCTCCCCAGGGAGGTGGTGGAGTCATCGTCCCCGGAGGTGTTCAAAAAAGTTTAGATGCGGTACTTCAAGACATGGTTTAGTAGACATGGTGGCATCAGGTATACGGTTGGACTTGATGATCTTTGAGGTCTCTTCCAACCATAATGATTCTATGATTCTATGATTCTATGATTTACAGCATCAAGAGATTTTTGTTATCCTCAATAACTCTCAGATCCTTTTTCGCAGAGCTGATGCCCAACAAGCTATTCCTTGATCTTTAGTTATGTGATTCAGCATTTCCACGTGCATATAGAAATTGATACTTAAACCTCTTTTACAGAACCTTTTTTTTCCATTTTTCAGGGTCATTCTCACCAAACTTACAGTGTAGGAAGCAGGAAAGCACAAATCAGGCACTAGATGCTTTGGTCTTCTCAACACTGTTCTGATAGCCTTCCTTTCCCACTGAGTAGCAGAAAAGGTCTTGCCTTGATCATCGTTTTATGACACACTGTACTTTCACATATACAGATATACAAACCTCTCTCGTCCTATTCAATGTACTGCTTGTTTTGGCATATAGATTTTCCATCCATCAGCTGAACTCTTCCTTATGCACCTTATTCCTATGCAATTAAATTCTTCATCATAGCTCCCTCCGTATTAACCTCTTAGAAGTGGATAGTACAGATCGCCTGTAGCAATTGCATCCACAGAGGTGGGAAACAGCTTTGTTGAAGCCCATGTGTTTTTATATTCAAGGCAAGGAGAGCAACCTGTAATTGTAGCCTTTCTTCAGAGCAATGTAAAAATACTCTGTACCTTCCTCAGCCTCTGACAATTAAAATAAGAGTAACAGAACTCAGGTTGTCCTGTTTGTTTGTGTGTGCATATTAAAACACAAACCACATTTAGTCTTCCTGTGCTGCTGCTGATATGACACTTGCCAGAAGTGAACAGATCAGGTCAACTGTGTCTCTGAGGCCAAGGAAACTCACTTACAGAAATGAAGACTAATAACTACCAAAAGGAGACCACTAATCATTCATTTAACTGCCACTACACAGACTACACTGAAAGAAAATTATCTGAAAAAGTAAAATATGTAAGCTATGAGTCTAATATTATAATATTTCACTCTTCCCTGGCATTTTTCATTGCCAGGAGCCCCAAAGTACTTTGAATATGGTGTGACTACTCATAAGAGATGCTTTAGCCCAGATTTCTGAGCAAACACGCTACCTTCATTTACTGTAAATTATCGTGTACATAAGGAGAAACACAAAAAACAAGTTTTCTTACACTTACAGTTGGCATAGATGTATAAACAAAAGTGTCTGGACTTTCACAGATGACAACTATCTGTTAGTTAGCACCCGTGAACATCAGGACATAGTCCAAGTGTCATACTTTCTCTTAAACAGAAATCTTCCCTATTAGCATTATGTACAGTGAGGTTGGCTGTATTGTGCAGAAACAGGACTGAAACTCAGGAAATCTGAATGCAGCATCTAGCTCTGACCTAAGGTCGATTCACAGGAAATCTCTGTGGCCCCTTCTTCTCCTTTTGTCTCTCCCTTTGTTATAATTTGTTTGCACAGGAAATTATTTCTTGTACAGACCTTGAAGCAGAGAGGCCAATTGACAGGATTGTAACATGTTGAAATTACTATTGTTCTTGAATAAATTGTAGGTTGTTACTGTGAGGAGAAGATTTTAATGAAAAAATCTTTGTCACTGGAAGAAATGCAGGAAAAATGGAAACCAGTCAGTATATGCTAAAACAAAGCTTTTAAAAAACTATTTTTCTCTTCTCTCATACAAATCATTGAAGAAACAGAGAAGAGTTTGTGTACAATAGAGTTTGTGAAACGGGCTGGTCCGATATTCATGTGAAGATGGAGTAGCCATGAGAAGAATGATGTTATGGATCAATCAAGAATTATGTCTGGATGGAGCTATCACAAACTATTAAGGACAAACAGAAACATCTAATAGTAATGGGATGAGATGTAGAGGGAAATTCCTCTTTGCTGAAGGAAAAAAAAATATCTCTTTTTGATAAAAATCTTGGTAGTTGGATAGGTCTCACAAAAGGAGCTACGGAATGTTGGTTTTTGGGTGCTTAAACAGATGCAGCTCGAGTGGAGGATGAGTATGTCAAGCTTCAGGAACTAATCTGTTCTGCTGTGCTCTGTCATTTCAGTCATCAGTCATCTGTAGTTCACCTTTACTAAAATTAATGGAGAGCTCTTTAAAAAGGAGATTTTTTTTACTATCATGGATATTCAGCACTTTTATCACTTATATAATTGAGTTAAGGAACTTCTGGTTGCACACTGGTTCCCAGGGAGGGATGTACTTTCCAAACAACTCCATAGTCCAGCAGGTTACTTGTGTTGGCTCCTACCTGTTCAGTAATGTCAGCATCCATATTGAGATACTGAGTACTAGACTAATAACAGAGATTCACAACTAGTTTTCAGTCTTCTTTCCCCCATACACTCTGCAGCATATATGACTTAGAGTTGTTAGGCATTGGAACAGGCTCCCCAGGGAGGTGGTGGAGTCATCGTCCCTGGAGATGTTCAAAAAACATTTAGATGTGGCACTTCAAGACATGGTTTAGTGGGCACGGTGGCATCAGGTATACGGTTGGACTTGATGATCTTTGAGGTCTCTTCCAACCATAATGATTCTATGATTCTATGATTCTATGATTCTATGACTTCGAGTACCAAAAGTGGTCTTTTTCAGTAGAGTTGGTCATTTTACATGAAACTAGTAATGCAAATGGAGCCCTCTTACCTTTTAATGTAATTTGGCTGCCAGCTGCCTTCCTCTTCTTCCCGGAAGGGAATTTAATTTTGGTGGTCTGGGGTGCATGTGATCCACACAGTGCTTTGGGGAGTCTTTGGGCTGTAAGGAGTCACAGGATGGGAATTGTCATTATTCTGAAAAAAGGAATCCAATATTTACAACCACCATGAAATCTAGATTGCTTTCCTGGAAGTAATAATGTACACGTTACTTGGGCTTCCCATTACCAGACGTGGAAGGCATTCTTTATGGAAATCATATTGTCTCTGTCAGCTGCTGAAATAAAGCAGATACTCCTGAATTGCCTCTGAAAGTGTAACACTTCAGATACTGTTTTTCTTACAGTTACCTTTCAAATCATCAAGCAGTGTTTCATTTTGTACGCTAAGTGAAATGTTGAAAAACCAGAGCCTTGTTTACTGAGATTAGCAGGTACTAGTTTGAGCACACTGCTTCTCTTTATGTGATAATTAGCCTGGATTAAGCAAAACAGTAGGTAAATAAAGAAAATCTGAAATGATGAGTGGGTAAAAGAATAGGAAAATCTGAGTATAAGAATCTTGGAATGAATGTAATGTGAATTTAGCACACAGAGGAATGACAATGAAAAATAAGAATAGGCAGTTTTCTGTAAGCTCTATTCTTCTACCTTTATTAAGCTTGCATAGTAGCTTACATTATGAGTAGTTCCTTTGCTTCTAATTATACAGCAGGTACTGTATTTAGCAAGGTGTCCAACTGTCACCTGGTTTTGGATCCATATGTAGTGTACCTCAGGATGAAAGTTATTCAGTAACATGCCGTGCAGATTCCTTCATAGATTCTTACTAAGATTTTTAATATTTAGTCCTTCATCATTTCATTCAGAAAGGTCTTTGTAGTCTAAAAGATACATGGTACCTCTTGAAGTCATACCCAGCATCTTCAATAAGGCATATACAGCAAAGGGAGAGATAAAGGGAGGGATCCAAAGCAACCTCAGTCAGACAGCTAGGTAAAAAGAGCAAGATAAGCAAATTTTTAATGCATGATGGAGCTTTATCCACTTGTAATCCAAAGTTCAGAACTCTCTCTTGAAAATGGGCAGTAAGACCCCTTTTTCCAAGGGTGGCAACCATTTCTTTTCTATTTGAAAGACAGTCACCAAGCTGCCAGATCATGTCCTATTTTAATCAATAGTTCTGTAGTCAGGGTCAGCAATTGTGTCTCTGTAAGGGAGATTTCTAAACTGCAGCTGTCATCTACCTCAAACTTACCCTAAACATCAAGGTATAAACTCCTCATGAGTACTCCTTTTTTTTTTTTTTTCTTTTAACAGAAGCTGGTCTGCTGTTCAAAACAAAGTGCCAGATGCATTGGACCACAAAGACTGAACAAGGTGGTGTTTGGGTCTGGTGTTCAGTGGCCCTTTGTCAGACTGTTTTTTCTTCAACTGGTTTCAAATTAAAAGGCTACATGTGAAGCTTTTAAAGAGAATTTTACTTTAGTGAAAAAAAAAAAAAAAAAAAACAGGTTCAGAAAATGCTGAAATGCCTCTGACACTAGATGGCAGCTATGTAGGGGTGCCCTTGTGCATTGCTTTGGATTCAGGCAACAAAATTCCACCTTCATACTAGATTCTGACATTCGAATCAGTTTTGGTTCTTAGTCCCTAATAGCATATCTATGACAAATCCACACATAAACTGGATCATAAATCCAATTACTAGGCTTTGTGTTTTTAAGAGTAACTTATGGAAATATGATTATCTACTTGATATCTAGTTCATTTATTTCCAAGTCCCGTACTAATATTATGTACATTTTTTTTTAGATATTGCTTGATAAGGGAACTTCATTTTTGTACACTGAGCTTCTTAACTGGTCAGTTAACTAGTGTGATCTCCTTCTCTTCATCATAAATTTAGTCAAAGATTATCTTTGAAAAGAGAGTGTAAAATTCCTCTGAATCCATGTTCAAATCATTTTTCATGCAACAAATAGTTTTTTGCAAATTTACCATAAATATTATACTGATCATGTCCTCCTCCAGTAAAAAACTATTTGGGAGAGGAGGAGCTGTCAAAACCTACACTATTTTACCTTATAATATGTTCTGGTTTAAATCTTACAGGGAAGGACCGTGATAGAGTGAAACACAGAATTGTCCTTTAGTTTTAAAAACCACAAGAAAATCTTTGCATGGGAAATCCTGTAATTTTTAAGATAATTCATTCTAGAATAGAAATTAAGAGAAAATATTTTTTTCCAGCACATATAAAATAGGAGATAAACCAAAATATAGTAATCAGGCAAATTAATAAACCTTAGTAATAACAGATACGTTTTCAAGAAACCATCGTCTGGGTATGTATTAAAGAATAAAACAAATACATAAACAAATAAGCTTGTAATTATACACTTGTGGAATCATAACTTTAACACAAATACCTTCACACAACATCTGATAGTAATCCATAAATAAGATTTTTACCCTGGACATTCACAGTTGTACAAATCTAGGTCTTGGATGTTCAAAAGCTTTCAAAGGCTGTATAAGGTCTTGTCAACATATAAACCCCATCTAAAGCAGCAGAATGAGGGATATAAATATCTCCTAACTAAATCATTTAGCCTCTCGAACAGTCTTAGACCTTTTGCAGATCAGGAGATTTGGAGATACACAGTATGCACTGCAATGGGGAGCTAAAAGTTTTGATATGGATGGATCATCTATGACATTGTGTGGAATAAGTATGGACAAGGGTTTGCTCCCGTATCTCTCATATCTGAATTCAGGAGCTTCCTCAAGAAATGGGCATATCTAAGACAGGAAAAGATTTCATTTTGGTGTAGGAAGTTTTGCAGATGAACTTGCATGTTTATCAAAATCTAACTCATTGCTTTGTAGAAATAAGTAGACTTAAAATGCCAAAAAAGACTATTCTGTCAAACATGTCCCAGAACTTTGTTTTTCAAGCCTGTGATTTCTCTTTAAGCTTCTGTGCCAATTTTGTAAGGCAAAATAAAAACCTTCTGTCATGATTTAAAGACTTTAAGCAATAGAGAAATCAGTACACATCTACATGTATTGTTCTAACAGTAAACTTCCTTCAGGTTAAGAAAAAAAGCCATTTTACTCATTTCTCATCTGATGAAGCTTCAAATGTTAGGTTTATATTAAAATTCCACTTTTCATAGCTTTCTTATGCATGTTGGTGTATGCTGGTCACACTGAATTTCTCTCTTTAAAATTTCTCTCAGATAAATTAAAGAATACTGAACTTCTTAAATCTATCAAATTTAGACATGGTTTCTGTTTCCTGAATCATTTCTTTTATACCTTTTTCAATGCTTTCCAATTTTCCAGCATTCCTATGCAAATGTGAGAACTTTAAAATAATCCTAAATGCTCATACTCCCACCCCTCTGTTCTCCTCCTCTCCCCAACCCAAGCAGGGAGTGACTCCATGAAGCACCATGAACGCTCTGTCTTCCCTGGAGATCTTCCAAGATGACTGCGGTAGTGTTGAAAGCTTACGGTGTGCAGAGAAGGCCACGCTAAAAGTGGTTGTCACCACACACACCCTTCTCACGTATTCCTTGGTGAGAACAGAAGTAAATCCAGCTCTCTTCTTACACCTCCCTTCTGGCTCCACTCTTCCTGCCTCAAGAACTTCCTGATAATCCTTTGCTTTCGGAGCAGTGA
This sequence comes from Cariama cristata, assembly GCF_000690535.1. Lineage (NCBI taxonomy): Eukaryota > Metazoa > Chordata > Aves > Cariamiformes > Cariamidae > Cariama > Cariama cristata. Next base: position 10,131 of record NW_009635476.1, on the reverse strand, counting down.
AATTCGAGGGAGAGGGGACAATTGGTTTCCTGAACTGCTGAGAAATCAGTTCTGTCTCTGCACTTCTTTGAACTTCTTTTGCTCAGAAATCAGAAAATGGTGTTTCTCCCACCTCAGGTGAATCACTGCACTGCTAGAGTATAATTAAATTATCATAGCACTCTATAGCTAGACTACGATGTGTGCTGTGAGGGGGACTTGGGTACCAATTTCCTAACTAGTAATTCTCCAACTTTCATTCATGATGTTTATTAGACTTTCTCATTCACAGGTACAGTTGATCAAAACCATAGGCTGGAATTACATTATAATTCTCTGTAGAGTAGTCTATAGGCCAAAAAAAAAAAAGATTAAAAATGAACCAAACCAGAATAATACTTATGGTACAATCAGAAATTTCATTGTATGGTGCACACCACTGTATGGTATGCAAAACTGGATAACTTGAAACATCACAAGACTCCTGTGCCAGATTTGACTCTAGACTGTCCCTCCAGCTTTCATTTAGGGATGGGAGAGAAGAAAACTTGCCTCTCAGAAACTGTATCTTATACGATGTATATCTGAGCAGAATTATAAAATAACTAGAAGGCAGATCTGAACTTATACCTCTGATTTTCTTGCCTTCTTGAGACTATGTCAGCTGCAGTAGTCCCTGAATATTCTCTGAAAATAGGCTGTGTGTATGTGTAGAGATGAATGTATTTCAAATCTCAATTCTTCAGCAGATTTAAAACACTAATACAAATTGACTTACAGAATTTTTTGAGTATTCTCACTCTGTGTAGAATTGGGCCAATCAATCTGATGTGCACTTTTGCATTTCGTCTGATTGCCTTAGGGTTGTAAATATTTATTTTTCTGTTTGTTTGACTTGAATATCTTATAGCTGAAGATTTTCCTCTTAGGGCAATTTTGACTTTTAAGAGCAGGAATCCTTGACTTTTTGTCAATATCTATTAAAAAATAGATCATCACGATCCTTCTCCTGTAAGGGAAAGAATCTGTTGTAAAATAACATAACAACCATCGCACCATAATCTGAAGTCTCTTTAATATTGAAATAGAAGCAATGAATTAACCTAAGTTGGCAGTGTTTCTCCCTTAAACAATTTACATTTTCCTTCCCATATTTTTGAATGATTCAGATTCATCTATTCCTTTCATAGTGTGCATTTTTGGTTTTACTTAAGCTATGATTCATGGCTGGGGAAATCAACTTTTAAGGTCAATCAGTCAGAACCTGTAGGTTCTTCTCAACCCAATGCTCCTAGACAATATTATCAGGACCAAAATATTATTATTTTCTTCAGAGACAAAAAAGAGAGTCAGAAGAACAAGAGATAAAATTTAAATACTTTACATATGGAATATAAGATTTTTCAGTAAGTTCTACCTAATAGGGAAGTCTTATCACTCTCAGTTCACAGGAGTGAAAAGCAACTAAGAACAGCATCCAGAAATACTTAGACCCTTGAAGAGATACTTAAATAAAATGTGTGTGCTTCTGAGCAAGTCTGAATTTCTGAAAACCTATACTCTGGCACAATCTCAACAAGAGAAGTGTGGAGCATTTCTCATCCCTCAGATTTATCTAGATCTGCCTCCCCTTGTGACTAAGAAAAGCTTCTGCTGAAGGAGAGAGACAGATTTGCTTCATTTCAGTCTGTGGAGAAAACTGCTCACTTCCTAGGAGAGTGCTCTGTGCACTCTTCATATGAAGAAGATGTCACTATTTCCATCCCTACAAGGATTATGTTAAAAGAAGTTTGAAACAGAGTGTGTTCTTTGGAAGAAAAAACATAATTTCAGGTGAAGTTTGAGAATCATGAAAACACAAAACTATTCCTGAATCTCTTATGAAAATGGCATCTACCTAGCATCTAACACCGCCAGTTCATTTAACGCTTTAGTTAGAGTGGCCCTTAGCAACTTGCCTGTATTTAAAGAAGTCTGTACAAAACTGCAGAACCATTTAAGATTCACAGTGTCTCAAACTAGTCATTTCTATTTTCATTTCATTTCCATATGTGCTCGGTACAGAGCATCTTGTAACAAGTCACTTCTCAGAGAGCAATTTCCAAATCTCCTTAATTTATACAGAGGGTCTAGTCCAAGAAACACTTGTACATTTAATTGACTTCATGTGAGTAACATGGCAGTACAAAAGTTGAGTATAATTAAGTAAAACTGAAGACATGAATAATTACAAACTTGATCTTATGATTTACAATATTAACTCATCTTTGAAATTTTATTTCCACATTCTGCTTTACTTTATAATGGTAAAGCATAAATAACCAGACAGAAGAGAACTCACAGACTACTCTGCTAAAAGTTGTTGACTAGATAAATGAAATATTTTTTTCTTTCCACAAACTCCAGCTGGTGTGATCTTGGCCTTCAGTAGCTACTAATTAAATGGAGAAACATTTGAGATAAAAAGTTAAATTACTAATTAAATGACGAGTATGCTTTATAAATTGTCTCTTTGGCTTATTGTGCATTTAGAGAATTAATTAACAATACAATCAGGATGCAGTTGTGAGATGCCAATATGGATGTGATTTGAAGATACTTTCACTTCTGTTTTCTATCTCAGCTTTTATGACAGCTGCACCATAATGAAGATGCTTGACTTTTAATTTGTCTCTGTAAAATTAAAATGGGTTTGTGGTTTCTTGCTCACTGGGAGCACAGACAAAATGGTACATTTAACAGCACATTTCTGATCAGTTGACATAGACATGATGCTGTATTAGCAAGTTGCCATTGTTCCCTTTAAATGAAGGCTATAAAATTGGTTTGTCATTAGGTTGTGTTCTGGTAGGGTATTTTCAATAGAGTGTAACAGTGAAAGTATAAATACAATTTAACCGACATCTTTAGTTAAAATTAATATTAAAGTATTTGTCATTTGTAAACAACATTAACAAGTGGTGTCCTTATTTTAAGTGTACATCAATAGATTTTTGAAGATATTCCTAAACTAGCTAAAAAGTGGTTAGTTTAGGAACCGCTAAAGTGTAATGGAGTTAGCATAGGAACCCATGGACTAAAGGCCAAATGGTTATTCACCTTCCCCATTATTCACCTTCCCCAGTATGTCTGACAAAATTACTACTGGGCAAAAATAACCTTCTTTGATTTGTTAGACTTTTGAATGGCAGATATATATAAACTATATGTGTCCGAACTGGCCTGATTGATCTTTAGTTTTGCCCCTTTGAAAGTTTTTTTGGTTTGTTTTGTTTCCTGGTTGAAATTAGATACAAATATTAACTTGCAGTCAAATCAAAAGGCAATCAAAATTTACTATCTGCTGCAACCTCCAACAGTCAGAAAAGCATTTCCAAGGAAAAAAAAAAAAAGACAGAAAAAAAAGTCACCTGGCTCTAATCAGCTCTTGAGCCACTGAGTAAACAACCTGTATTGTCTCCACAAGCAGCTGTAAATTTTTCATTGCTCACCACTTTTTATATTCACAATTAATGTTAGTCCATTGCCTATTTTTATTTTGATATTTTTACAGCCTCTCTTTCATAAGCCAAATAGTTGCTTTCAAATTTTAACAATATTTAGTGTATGCCTATGGATGTGTGTGTGTATTGTTCCACTCTAAAGGAAGAAAACTGATTACTTTGCATTCAATTTACTTTGATTTTTCTGTCTAGTCTATTGGTGCCTACAGAAGAAAACAGTAATAAATCATTTACAAAATCAGCCCAATCCCTTCTACAGGGAAATACAGTGAGGCAGACTGTCTCATAAATTGTTTAGAATAATGCAGCTCTCCAGTGATTTAGCCTGATTTGTTTGTTTAAAAAAAAAAAGAAAACCCACAAAACCCGCAGATGGTGATTCCCGTCTTTTATGAAGGGGGCAGCAAAAGTGCACACTTAAGGCAAAAACAATGAGTCAAAGTACCTTTTAATGTTCCTGCAGACAATGCAGACAGCATCACATTAGCAAATAGAGCATGGGCTAGAGAAATTAGAGTATCATGGAAAGGAAGCAATGGGAATGAATTTTCTGTATTTACTGCAGAGATTTTGCACGGGTCATACGGCCTGCACTTTCACTTAATAAGGGGGGAGAAAAGCAAAAGACCCCCCTGAAACCAACCCAGCATCCCAAATCTTTCATCTGTCTTCGTGTGTGGATCAGTGACAGTGACAAAATGGTATTGTGTGCTGGCAGCTTGAATTCTGGCATTTACTGGGCTGTATGAAAGATCACATCCCCAAACACTTCTGTCATATTCTCTTCCAGATTGTGGTATATTAAACTGAGGAAATAGGCCTGTTTTGCTAGGGATCATAGATTCATCAAAATTAAAGATGGAAAAGACCTGTTAGTGTAAATCACTTACATTATCCCTTATCCAATGCAAGATTACTCCCTGAGGTGTATTTTCCAGTACTTTTTACAGTCCACGTTGAAATGACTCATGCAACAGTTTCCACCATTTCTCTCTAGAGATCAGTCTACAGTCTAATAGATCTCACTTACCCTTGGTTTCAGTCTAAATTTTCCATTACTCATTTAGAGATTTATTTTTCTTCTGGCCATCTGGTAAGGCAGTTTGAGATGTCTCTCTGAGCCCAAACACCAAGCCTTGGGAAGCAAGCTAAGGGCTACTAGGCGAGCAGGAGGTAGCCACAGATTGAAGAGGACTTCACCGGGTTTTCTAGGATTTCACCATCCCTTATCTGTTGTTTTGTCAGTTTGGTTCAGAGTTTTATATAAATCTGACTTCCGGTCTGACAGTCTCTAAAGGTCCAAAGCCCTGAGGAAAACCCAAATTATTTTCTAATTCCTATAAACAGAATGATATTTAATACTATTGGTATCTCTTGTAGGATATTTTGGTCACATCTGAGTTTGAACACCACTGAAACACTGTACTGGTCGAAGAGGATCACCACAAAAATGGAACAGAACAATGCAGGTGTCATGGCTTTTCTTCATCACCTAATGTCACCCTTACATCCTGCAGATCAAGAACTACACCAATGTCTAATAAACTCTGAAGTCATTTTCATTTTTGACTCAAGCATTCCTCAGGCACAAAGGGTAGGGTTCAGCCTGCCCTTAGATTAGTTGTCAACAATATGAGTGTCTGCACACAAGTTGGTTGCCTAAACTCCCACCACAGCTAGTACAGTTAGCGCCACAGATCAAAACAGCAGTTTAGACATATATTGACTACATGTAGACTATACATAGACATATAGACCTAAAGGAGGCCTAGAAGAAAACCAGAGAGGGACTTTTTTACAAGGGTATGGAGTGATAAGACAAGGGGTAATGGCTTTAAACAGGGAGAGGGAAAGTTTAGATTAGATATTAGGAAGAAATTCCTCACGGTGAGGGTGGTGAGGCAGTGGCACAGGTTGACCAGATGTTGTGGATGCCCCATCCCTGGAAGTGTTCAAGGCCAGGTTGGATGGGACTTTGAGCAACCTGGTCTGGTGGAAGGTGTCCCTGCCTATGGCAGGGGGGTTGGAACGAGATGGGCTTTAAGGTCCCTTCCAACCAAACCATTCTATGATTCTATGATTCTACATATACACTATAGGTCATATATAGCCTTTTAAACTTAGGGCAAGCTGTATCCTTGCACTTGACCCTCCGATTTCATCTGGACCCTCCTGCCAGCACTCCAACAAGATGTGAAAGATATGGCCCACTGTGCGTGGCAGGAGGCAGCTACAGCAGCAATTGCAGAGCAGTGACCTGCATTGATAACCCCTGTGTTGCTGCCTTGCCTAGCAGCATGTCTAGGGCCAGCCAGCAGCTGCAGAGGTGCTTTTCTCCATCCTTTCCAGGACCTGGACTCCCACCTTGTTAACACTTTTCAGATAAGAGTTTCTGAAATATTATCACAAAGAGGATGGAGCACAGGGTTTTAGGCATCCTATGGTGACACAGAGAACATGCAGGGTTTCAGCTTGGATCCAGTCCACAGAAAACTCATCTACCTGTGTAATAAGCCCTTATAAGCCCACACAACCTTCATTAAAGTTCTCACTGAAATTATGGCGTATTGTATTATGTTTTGTAGGCAGAGTTAATAATGAGCTTTTTCCACTTACAATTCTACAACATGAAAAAAAATAGGCAAAGCAAACTTGAATGGAAGAACACACTTTAGTTTTAATGTAGTTTTGATCTACAGGAATAAATAGATTTTTCCAAAGTAGGGAGTCTGTAGCACTGTCAGCAATTAAATCAGCTGTTCCAGCTCAAGGTCAGTATCTAAACTATGTATGTCTTAGTCTCAGCAAAACTTATTTTTCATTTTGCTTGTTTCCTGCTTTGATTCATACTGACTTGTTGAAAATGAGTTGCACTTATTTTTTGTATATACTTAGGGGACAAAGTTCTTTCATGAAGACATCATCTGGACTAAAATTATCTCAAGGAATACATGTATGGAAGGATCATTTTGCTGCCTAAATTTTCAAAAATATGTCTGCTTTAGAGAGCGCTGAAAGTGAAATATCTGGAGGAGAGATATGTGCATTGCGAAAGAACAACAACTTCATCCTTGTATGACAATTACACAAGAATCCAAAATGTTTGACAAAATATTTTGAGATACTTGGGAATTCACAAGTCATGAAGGAGGAGATAATCAGCCACAAAGTGTGCCAGCTTGGACATGTGTTTGAATTGCCCAATGGAAAGTGTTAGATACAAGTTACTGGGAAGCAGAGAGAACCAGTGGGAAATTCATGTCCACCTTACAGCCCCAGCAGTCACCAATCTGCAATAAAATATGCCATAAATTACTCTGTGTTGATTTCATTTTTGCTGAAAGAATATGTATAAAAACGTGCAAACAAACAAGCGCTTTATAAAATATTGGGTAGGACTTATTTTGCCATGCTCAGATACAAACCAGAGGCTTCAGTTTTATGGGTCAGATGAAGCAGCTGCCCTAAAACAAGCATGTAGGCTTCTGTCCAGTTAATGGAGAAAAATAAGTGCCTCTGAGGTCCTCCAGTGGGAAATCCTCTGTGCCCAGGACAAAATGAATTATGCAACTGGGATTTTCTGTCACATTATCATGTCATTTCGGTGGGCCTGTATGTTGGAGACTTGCAGTATTTCACATACCCAGGAAGAGAGGAGCGCAGGAATCATTCCACCAGTCTTTGCCTTCCCAGATGAGGATTTACTGGACATTGTTTGCAGTTGTAGTTTGGATGCAAGCTTCCCGAAGAGTAGGACAATTATGCCCGAGGCCACTGTAAGCATTTCACCTTTACTAATTTCCGATAGCAAATTTGAGTTTCTGTTAAGCCAGATTTGAAAGGTATAGGCATTTGATCTGTCTAACAACCCCCTGAGACACTGAGCATCTTCATGTAATTTGAAAATGCTTTTTTAATGCTCAGAGGGTTTTTCCATTTTCTTATTAACTGCTCTTTGCTGAGCTTTACTTCTACATCCATTTTCTGTCTGGTAGTTGCACTACAAAAATACATTGCAGTACTTATTTTTCACCCTTAGGCACATAACTATAGATGTATATGCATAGTTTAAATAGTTTTAGCATACTTGCCTTGTCCCAGCTTCACTGAAGCCTACAGAAAACCTGAAGTGAAGGAAAAATTGTTATGTCATTGAAGTTAATAGTTGCTTTGACAATGTCTATACTGAAAATCTGCATCATTTGTTTATATTGCTCTCATACACTGTGAGATTTTTCTTGACCATGCCATCTAATACTATTTGAGGTGCAATTTATGGGAATAAATACTTAAGGATTATTTCTAATGCGTAATATGGGTAAGACATAGACACGCTTGGCACTCATCTCTATACACTCTAACAGTTCTAAAAGAATTTACTCTCTGAGAGACCCCTCTATGTCTTTATATCACACCTAAAGGCAAGCAGCAAAACCTCTAAGTTTCATGCTATGTAACAACTCACTCATCATCTGCAATTGAGCTTCACATTGTCAAATAATTTAAACTGAGAAAAATCATACGAAATCAGAATTGTATCTAAGGACTGTGATGCCCTGGTATACAGGGCATTGATTAGATGCAGAAAAAAATACTCTATATGGATTCAGCCAAATTGTGTCTCTTGACCTGAAGATCAGAAAAAGATCTCTTGCCTTACTTTATTTAATGATACAGCTCTAGTTTTTGCTGACAGGAAAAAAAAAAAAAAAACACACAAAAAAAAAACACATGAAGAAAAAAATCTCAAGTGATAACTCCAGCTATTTCTAAAAAGTAAATCCATTAGTAAATACAATTAAGGAATCATTGCGAGAAATTGTGAGTAAACTTAAAATTTATCTCATTTAAGCTTAGCCACATAAAAGATATCAGTTAGTTCCAAGTTTTTGTTTTTTTCTCTTCAGCAGAAAACCTCCACAGTGACTCATCTTAGACATCTATCTTTAGATGTGATGAATCACTTTTTGGAAGTACTGGTTTCTCTGTAACTACTAATGGAGTAGTCTAGACAACTAACTTCTTAGACGGAGTTCCTACCTTCTAGATGCTTAAAGTGAAGTGGTCTTAAATAATCTATCTTAAATGCTTCCCTTACTGTAACTTCTAAAGCAAGTTGATAGCTGCTGAAAGAGTAATTCAGCTCTTTAAGTATAGGTAGCTATATCTGTATGACATTTTATATATCCTACGGCATCTGCTTGGGGCTGTCAGATATGACATGACACTAGTAAGAACTCTTGTACTTCTTGAGAGTTTCCTGGAGGCCCGGTTGCCAAACGATAAACCTGATTTTTTGGCATATGTAACTAGAGTAATTCCATCAAACACCACTGTTTGAAAGAACTCTGGTCATGCCTTTTTGCTCAAATGATTTGAATTCTGGTTTTTTCACCTGTTATATGAGCTAACAAATGTCCTGAGACAAAATGTCCTCCTAAAATGTAGCTTCAGAGTCATTCCTTTCAGATTAGAAAAGGACCATCAATGTGTCAGATGTGATTAGTTGGAACAGAGACTTCTTAGGTCACCCATCATACATCCTTCCGTCTCCTACTCTCATTTCCATTTCTGGAGCACAGCTCCTTCTGCATGTCTTTAGCTATGTAATGGG
>NW_009635476.1:0-1020 GCF_000690535.1 Cariama cristata | reverse complement strand
GAAGACTCCTACTGTTCAGCCTCTTATCCTGAAGCCAGACTGACTTCAATTCCAGGAAACTAAATTACATGTGACCTCTTCACAAAGGACAACATGGATATTTCGTGCTAATAGCAAAATGTATAAGGAAGTAAAGGGTACACGGTGAACAGATAAAACCCAGTAGCATTTGGTATATATCCCAAGTGGTATAAATGCTGTTTGTTTTTTTTTTTTTTTTTAATATAGTATTTCTTCCATTTGGATATACGGTGCTTGTGAGTCTCAGTAATCCTTTCTTCTCTTATACTCTCTGACACAGCCTCAGGTGTCACTGTCACATCCAAGCCATCATGCCTTACATATCGGATAAGTAAGTGGGCAAGGAGTTCACATCACTGTGTAGAAAACTGGCTGGATGGCTGGGCCCAGAGAGTAGTGGTCAATGGAGCTAAATCCAGCTAGTGGTCAGTCACTATGGGTGTTCCCCAGGGCTCAGTTTTGGGGCCAGTGCTGTTTAACATCTTTATAGATGGTCTGGATGTGGGGATTGAGGACATCCTCAGTAAATTTACAGATGACACCAAGTTGGGTGCAATTGTCAATCTACTGGAGGGTAGGAAGGCTCTGTAGAGGGATCTGGATAGGCTGGGTTGATGGGTTGAGACCAACAGACCAACAACATGGGGTTCAACAAGAACAAGCTCTGTGTCATACATTTCGGCCACAAAAACCCCATGCAGCGTTACAGGCTGGGGGAAGAGTGGTTAGAAAGTAGTCAAGTGGAAAAAAACCTGGGGATGCTGGTTGACGGATGGCTGAACATGAGCCAGCAGTGTGCCCAGGTGGCCAAGAAGGTCAAGGGTATCCTGGCTTGTATCAGGAATAGTGTGACCAGCAGGACCAGGGAAGGGATTGTCCCCCTGTACTTGGCACTGGTGAGGCTGCACCTTGACTGCTGAATCCAGTTCTGGGCCTCTCACTACAAGAAAGACCTTGAGGTGCTGGATTCAGTCCAGAGAAGGGGAACGAAGGTGGTGA
>NW_009635475.1:0-21389 GCF_000690535.1 Cariama cristata | reverse complement strand
GTTTGTGTTTGCATTGCCAAAATGTTACTTTATCTGTCTCCGGAGATTGTTAGCAAATGGCTAGTGTTTGACATTTTGTGGAAAAGAGATGTTTAAATGGATAATAATCCCTTGGTTGTAATTCCCATTTTTGAAGTAATTGAACAAATTCTTCATCTCTTGTTGACTGTACATATTTTTCTGGTGTTAATAGGCTGGCAAAAAATATTGCTTGTCTAACTTATTACAAACAATATTTGCCGAGCAAATACTGCCTGCCTTGTCTGAGCTAAGTTAAGCAGAGCAGGAAATTTAATATTTTCAGAGGGGCATTGACAAACTAAGACTTTGGCTTTTGATTTTTGTTTTGCTTGTGGACAAGGGGAAGAGAGGAGTTGTCGAGAGAAAGCGCCTAACCAGTCGCTTGGTGGGTGTGATAACTTGAATTCCCAGTAAATAGGAGCAATCCTGGTGCCTTTGCCTGCTTTCTTTGACACACCACGGTAAAAACGTGGGCAAAGTTTTGGGTGCTCTCCCTGCTTGAGATGCCCTGTCATTTGTGTATCTGTTAACCTGCGTTACAGTGACGAGGCGTTCTGGGCAGGCTAAGGAATAATCTCAGATTTGCCCGGGGATCGCTAAGATCTTTGGCTCAGACTTTGAGATCCCATTTTGTTTGTGGGCTGTGGTTCTCCTCAGCCCACCCCTCCTGCCATGCAGGCCTCTGGGCTCTGGTGGCATCGTGGCTATCAGGAGTGTTTTGGTGTGTTTGTTTGGTTTTTTTTTTTTGTCCTCATAGAACCAACTTGTCGAAGTCCCAGAGATGGTCCCTGTGCTCCCACGGAGGTGTCAGCAGTGGCCTTGGCCATCTGCCCTGGTGTCAGGGCAAGGAAACCTTGGCTTGGGGAGCCTGGGCTTTGGCTCGGGGTGGGGGGGACGTTTAGCCCAGCAGTCCCTGAGCAGCACTCGGTGTGTAGGTACGGGGATGGGACGGTGACCTGCGTTAGCTTGGCGATGGCTCGTCTTTGGCCTTCTAGGGCATCGTTTGTAGGGTGTTGTCCTAACAGGAAAGCCAACTGCTTTGTCTATGCATAACTGATAATGAGCGAGCAATCCACTTTTGTGTGCCTCTAAAACAAGCCATAGACCCATCTGTATCTTTTTTTTTTTTCCTGGGCATGCTCTTAGTCAAATATGCATCAGCAGATAGGTCCAATTAAACCCGAGTCTCTACTGAGCTGTCAGTGGAGAAAGTAAAATTCATCTTCCTGCAGAAATTTTCTACCATGATGAGCACATTATCAGGAAATAGAATTCAAATGATAGTGCAGTCCCTCCAGGGCTGACGAGGAAAACTCTGGGCTTTTCAAATGGGATAAGCCTTGTTATCAAATCAACCAAACCGTAACCTTGATAATAGGGTGCACAAGGATAGAAGGTGACCTTCAACTTCTGCCACCCCAAAGTACATCTGCCTGTGGAAGCACTTCTGGTTTTTCTTCAAAAAAAAAAGTCCTTACAAAACTATCCCCTTGCAAACTCTTGCAAAACACTTCAGTACCACCTGAAATGAATTGATTTCTACTGTATTTAGAATGTGTGCACCTCAGCCTCTCCAATGATAGTTGGCACGGCGGAGGGAATGGCGTGAGCAGAATTCACCCGTTTCTTTCAGGTTCTGAACTAGGCGGTAGGTTGTGTTCGAGGTTCTTGGAGAGCCCTGATGATCATGTGCATTTCATAAATCCTAGTAACACTAAAAAGGAGAAAATACTCTGCGTTGTGTGGATTTTTTCCATGCCTTTGACCATGGGTGAGGTCGGGCAGATTTGATGCAGCAGCAAGGGAAGGGGATCTATAAGGCAGAAGTACTTTAAAGCAATGTACGCCCGTGGAAATGACTGAAACGGCAAGGTCCCTCTGCGTGGTGCGGGGCTGCGTTCTCTAGTGAACTTGACTGCAACAGGTGGTTTTCTTCTGCGTTGAGTATTTGTGTTTCAGTGTGTATTTATTTGTTTTTTAAGAGTACTTGAAATATGCTGTGATGATATTTTGAAAATAAATAAGAATTGAAACATTCTGTGTTCATGAGGGGGGAGAAAGAATAAAAGTGAGTACACAGCCTAGGGACAGTACTGAACTAAGAAAGACTGCTTTATTTAATTTCTGATCCTAAAAGAAGCTTTTGTTGCATATGTGGTAGCTCGTTGTGATCCTTTCTTGTGTTCTTCTAGGTTTGTTTGTCACTTGATGTTACAGTGATCTGTGATTACATTTAATAGGCTAGCTAAGCTTTGGGCTTCCCCTTGGAAACTAAATTTCTCAATGGTTAGGCAGAACTTAATGGTAGAAGCATTTGGGAGAGAGAAGGTGGTTTTTTGTTTGTTCTTCTTTTTATCTCAAAATATTGTGAATTCCCCTTGCCCACTGAAGAAAATTCTCACCACTGGTGTTCCTGTAAATAAAGGGTGCTTTATAGAATATATATATGTGTGTGTGTTCCTCCTTTGTGTTGACCTGGGGGTAGGAGCAGTTGAGGTGAATACTGAGGGATGGCTTTGTGAAGTCTCCTTTAGCTCTTTGGTGTGAATTTTCAGCCTTCTGAATTTTGATTTAACTCATGTGGCAATGTTTCCTTTGGCAGTTGTCATCTGAAAATGTTGCGTCTTGTTTCGGTGATACTTGTGGCATGAGTTACGGATCCCCTCTCCTACCATCTTTCGCATAAAGACAGAGTTAATTACATATACATTTTAAATTAAGGAAAAAAAGAAAAAAAAAGCCCACAGACAAACCAACAGCAGCCTCTTTCTGTGCATAAGAAGTTAAAACTTCCTCTTTACCTTCCTTACCCTGCACTTTTTTTTCTTTGTTAAATCTGGTTCCAACTGAGGTTACATGCAGCTGATGTGTGTTGGGTGGTTTTGTTTTCTTTTTTTTCAATACCCAGCCGCTGAACATGACTTTGGAGTTAACAACCTGGGAACGTAGTTTGCCCTGACCTGCTGGTGTGAGGTGGTCGGCGAGAGGGGCAGCTGCTGGGAAACCATCAGGTGATGGTGCTGCCCAGGAGACGGTTCCTGTGCCGGGGGTCGGAAAGGCTGGCGGGCTGAGAAACGGGGGATTTCTCGCCGCCTTCTGAAATGAATGGCATGTATATGAGCATGTGCGTATATTCATTATGTTCAGACGAAGCTGCTAATTATTCTTGAAGGTGATTGGTGAATCAGAGCGAGAGAATCTAAATGAGTGAGTCGGTAGTTGAGGGCTCTCTCTGATCATAGCTGTTCCTTTCAAGTATGAAAAACAGTGCTAAAAGGGAACTTCATCAGAATGTTAATGAATGCGATCTTTGAGAGCAATTGTTCTCCCAAAGTAGTTGGAAAGACAAGGCTTGTGTTTTCTTTTTGGCTGTTGTTTATCATTTTTACAGATTCCCGCAAAGCTTTGGAACGCTGTATGGAAATTTTAACTTTCCTGGTGTGTGTGCGTATGGGTTTTTTAAGAATGTTTAACCTATTTATAGAATCTCATAGAGGATCAGCTCGCAAACGCGCGTGGAGTGACGCGTTGTACAGAAGTGGATCCCCGAGCTGAAAAGAGGCAGACCTCGACTTGGTGCGCGTCGCGTTGAAGCGGCGATGCTGCCCGTACGAGCCGAGTTAGGGCCCAGCTGCCTCTGGTCGCGGGCCATAAGGAGATTAACGCTTTGCCCACTCTTACTTTTGTTCGCATCCAGAGGTCTGGCAGTGCTAAATCGCAGTCCCTTCTCTGCTGTTTGGACTTGCGTAGCAGAGTTTAGAAAGCCTGATGGTGATAGTAGACTTCTGGACAGAATCCATAAGTTCTTCAGCTGTTATCTTGATAAGGCTGTTTTCACATGTGTGTTGTACACTGTGCTCTTGCTGTTGCTCTGATCTCTCATTGATAAGAAAACCAGTGTATTTAACTGCAGCTTCCTGTTCCAAAGGTTTTGTGCTAGTTCCACTGACCTAGCTATGTAACTTCTCATTTATCATCATATCTCGGTATATGTGCTTTGCAACTTAGTTTTTTCCATAGCTACTCTTAGGTTTTAAAATAAGTTTCTAGATATTGAAGTATTTTTCCCTTCTACTTAGTTGTCAAGTGATGGTGTATCAAGTTAGTGTTTCTGAAGGCCAGTTATTGTGTTAAAAAAGTGCTTTTAACCTCAGGAAAGCTAATGATTTTCTGAATGGTGCTCTAAAGGCTCTAAATGCCTTTTGGTTTTCCCGAAGGCTTGTTAGTCTCCATTGATTTGTTCTCCTATAGCTGTGGATTTTTCGCATCTTGTCCGAAGCGGACACTTAAGGAATTTTTGCCGTTGTTACAGAATAAGAGGTGGTTAATGCAGAGCTCAAACAGAGAGGGGAGGTCTGGAAAGCCTGAAGTACCTGCTCAGCGGGGCCGGGAACCGAGGGGAGCTGGGTTCCCTGCAGACCGCAGTCGGGTGGCGGGCAGTGGTGAGGAAGGACCCAGCTCTTCTGTTGGAGCTGGAGTTCCCTACCTCGTCAGTAAAACCCGCCGGGATTAAGGGGCGTATTGCGCACAGGGGAGCGAACTGCACGGCAGGAGTGACCGGGTGTGGGGTGAGAGCAGCGCCCGGCCGGGGCGATGCCTGCAGCCTGGGACAGGGCACCGTGACTGCCGTCAGCGTGGCTGCGATGGCATCGGAGAAAGGAAACGGCTTGCTTGCCTAGACTTGGCTGTGAAAATCCCAGCCAAGCTCAGGGGTCACCCTCATCCCTACCTGAGGTCTCATTTTTAGCTCAGACTGCACTCAATCCTGTCTGGTTTGGTTTTTTTGAAAGACCTCTTAATATCTTACCAGTTTTTCCAAAATAGTTTCCATGGTGTAACTGTGCAGCCTTTCTTCCGTGGTCTGAAACCTGGGTTAAAACATCAGATGAAGCTTGCTGAAATGTCAAGTGGACCAACCACCACAGAGAAATTCAGAAGATAAATTATAATTAATTAAAAAAATTTGAATATTTCATATGTAAGTACTGTAAGGTACTCTGTATTGCACAGATAACTTTTTTTTTGTTTATAAAAAGGATATAATAAAATTAGTGTTCCGCTTGACCCAAATAATAGATCATACTGGGTCCAAATTTGTGTTTACTTGCAGTAGTGCCTTTGACTTCTTGTCTAATAAGAGCGGAAAACTTTACTGTCCTCTCAGTATGCTGACAAGATGCACTTTTTGTTGTTTATCTCAATTATTCCACAGAACGAGACTGACTATCACAGTGTTACTTTCCAGGAAAATAACAGTGAACCAGGGAGCCAGGTAGGTTGAGATCAGCCTGGCGTAGTTCACTTTGTTTCATTGATAGATCCCTGCTTGCTCGCAGAAGGGCTGCTGTATTGCACAACTGTATCTCTTTAAAAATTCCTATAGGTACAGGGGTACAATACCTGGACTGGAGACAGTTACACTGGTATAAAGGTTTTGGGGTGGGTTTTTTTTTTTTTTTTTTTCCCCTCTTGGTATCCTCCTGTTCTCCTGCTTTCTGTTTCTTGGTGTGAGATGCTGAATTCTGTAGGCACGGCTGCTACAGGCTGCTCCCCCTGCATCAGGCTTAACTCGACGTGGTGGGCTTTGCATGCGTATAGATCCTAAAGCTGCGTGCTGCTTGGCTGGGGAAGTGCTACTGAAGTGTGCTTATGGCTTCAGCATCTCTAGCTTCTGGTCTTTGTCCTGGTGATCCAGGTTGTGGGGAACATGGTGTCATTTGTCTGCCGTGCTGCAGCAGGTACTTGAGAGCGAACACTATGGGCAGAACTGAAACACTGTGTCCTGCATGATGCAATATTTTTTTTTAAAAAAAATAAAGATTTGAAATACAGTACGTAGGACGTGCGTCTTGGTATCAGTTGTATGTGAACATCCAGTTGTAAGTGAGAACAATTTCCAATTCACTGCACTTTAATGCCTCCAGTTTATCACGGTAAAGGTATAAAAGAGTTTTATGTAGGTGAAGTGGCTCTTGCTGTTTAAATATCTTCTGGCTCTGCTGTGGTCAGGGGGGTTCAGCGGGGGCTGTGACCGCTCCAGCTGCTTCTCGCGTAGAGGAGAGAGTCAGAGCACTATTTTACTGGCCCTGTTCCATCTCCTTGAAAAATAGTCTCTTTTCCAAAACTAATGAACTCTTAAGGATACTGTTCAGATGCTGAAGGGAGAATCGGTCTTTATGTTATTAATCTAAAATGTTTGAAATGGAGGAGAGGGTTAAATAGCTTCTGAGCTACAGGACCTGCCTGTAGTTGTTGGTCCAGTTCCTCTGGTGCAAGCGGTTGGGAAAGCTGGGCAGGTAGGAACGGCGCGGGCTGCGGGGCTCTCCCACCCTGGGCCCAGCCCGGCCGGCAGATGTTGTGTTGAGCCCTAATGACAGGCAAATAGCTGCGTGTCGATTTTTGTAGCTTAATTATTTTGTACTGAGTGACTGGAACCGAAGTTCAGAAATACCTGGTGAAAAGGAGCACAGGGGCAGCTATGTACATAGTGCTTGCATGATCTAAGATGAATGGAGAGCGTTTCCTTTGTAGCTCTGTCTTGCTTCAAGCCAAAAAGGGACTAAACTTGAACAAAAGTTGCATCTGCAAGGTCAGTGGTTGGCATGGATAAGGGGATTGAAAGGATCAAAATGATTTCCCTGCGCTACTGGCTGCAAAACATGGGCTTATGGCACTGTTCCTGTCTCTCCCTTTGTGCTCGGAGCAAAGCTTTTTTAATCTCGTACTGCCTATCTATAGTTGTGCCACACAAACATGGCAATTTGAAGTCAAATGTTCTATTTTGGGGACTGCTGGGCACTGTCGGCAGTGCGAGGGAGTTGCGTTTGGACTCCTCTCCTCCGTCCAAAGCCTGCCTTGCTCTCTTCTGAACAGGCTGTGGTAGGCATTCAGAAAGCATATACGTATCTATATGTATTGCACTAGTGCCTGTAATCTAAATGTGAAGTTTATAGTGTTTGCATTTGGATATCATTGCATTATCTTCCTCCCCAACAGATGTTCTTTCTAGCATTGTAAAAATATGACTGTAATTGTTTGGCCTTTTTTTTTTTCCCCCCCAATTTTAAATATAGTTTGATTTACTCTGATGCTAGAGTATTCCTGATCTAGCCTATACTTAGTGAGGAGATGCTTAGGCTAGGAGGAAGCGTGTGGCCCAAGTTGGGAAACAAATGGTAATTTAGGGCTTCTGGCTCTTCAGCAGGCTGTGGTGTGCTGACGGACACCGAGCTCGTTTCCTTAACCCCTCCTGTTGGTTCGTGAGGCTGCAGTTTCTCTCCTGGTAGCTCATATTTGTACAGAGGAGCTAAAACCCCAAAGAATTTTAAGGAAAGAAGCGTCTTGAGCCTTACAATGACATCAAGTGCATCAGCTAATAAATGTATTATTGCTGCTGCTGTTTTGGTGGCTCATAAATGTCTCTCCCACTGCTGTCGAAGAGGATGTGCAGCCTCTTTATTCCACTTAGCCTGAGCACGTACTCGCACTCGGGGCGGGGGGGGCGAGGCTCAGGATAGTATGCAGCTAAGAGATGTTTATGGAATCAGTCAAACTTGATATAAAATAATTATGGTGTTTTGACAGCTTGTTAATAACTTGCAACCATTGGAAGAAATGGAATTGCAGCGTTCTTGGTCCTTGATGGAACCTTGGCATTTCTTTCAGATTGTAAAATTAAAGAAAAAAATCTGAAAGCCATTAAAATAGTTGGATGTGATGCCTGGGAAAAATGATGGGCTGCTTAATTGAAAAAATGCTTCATTCCAGTTGCATTTCATTGCAGTTCAGTTCTGCCTGCTTCCATGTATCTGTAATGGAGAAAGAAGAGGGCTGATCCCCCCAAAATCTGCCTAGGAGAGGGTTTTGGATGTCACTGGATTCTTCATCCTATCTGCGAATGCAGTGGAAGGAAATCCTAGCGAGCATTAGACAGGAGAGAAAAAGTCTTGTCACCTGTAATGACTAAAATCCCCTGAAGTGTTGCCAGCGTGTACTTTAGGAATCATATAATTATATGATTATTGAAAGAGACATAAAAGACCTCATGGCAAAAACCTTAGAAAGGGGGAGGGAGGGAATCCGTATGCAAATGAAGATACACAGAATTTGCTGTGTCTCTTTTTTTTTTTTTTTTCCCCTAGTTATTTTTCAGTCCAAAGCTCAGTAATTGCTTTTATGGGGATTACTTAATAAAACTGGGGCATGCAAAGGAGGGAGAAATTGTTTATGCCGCGTCACAGGGCTGGCTTGCAATCCTACAGAGTTGGAGTAAAAATGGGTTTTTAAAAATAAAAACTGCAAAGCGGGTTTTCTTCTAACAGAAAATAGCTATTTGTTGTAATGTTATCCTACAATAAAAGTGTTTTGTGGTCTGGCGGTTAGCAGAGGGGTCCGGAAGTTGAGATAACGGGGTTTTCTCTCTGACTCTGCCACAAGCTTCCTCTCTGAGCTCTGGGCAAGTCCTTTCATCGCCGCCTCTGTCACCTCGGCCGCCGGTGCCCTTGCTTGGGTACCCAATGGAGGGCTGGATTTGCCGCTCGGGGAAACTCATGTCACCCCTCTGACTCGAGGGAACCGTCTCTCGACCCTGGTATGCGTAACTTGAAGTGCATGCTGTGTATGTGCAGGAGGTGATGGGAGAGCCTCGGATGAAAGAGCTGCTCACACCATCGGTGCTTAGGAGCCATGGCAGCATTGCCTGCTTTGTCATGGGGTGGAGATGTGCTTGTCCATGGTCAGATGCTCCCAGGGACGAGTTTTGCACGGGTGCGAGCACAGCATGCTGTGATGCTGCTCGTGCCCATGTGCTGGATGTTATAATGGGGAGCAAATACGTGCATCTGTGTCTTCTGGCCTTGTTTGTCACTTCAGTAGCTTGCAGACAGAGTCGAAATCTTCCTGTGTGAACCGTTAGTGAAATGTTTCCCCGCTGTCCTCCCCCCTGGCTCATTTGCGGTGTGTAAGCGGCTTTCACGTGGGATGTACTGACCGGTGCAATGCCCCACTGAGCCTCCCGCGCTCTGGGTACTGCTGCAAGCCTCAGTGTGGGATGAGATTTTCCTGAGCTTTAGTTCTCTGTCTCCTCTTAGAGTTAAAATACAGGCCTTGACTTAAGGCTTCTTAAGTTCTCCCAGACTTCATCAGTCCTTAATGATGCTCTGGAGTTATAATCTTGCTTCTTATAGATGCACTCATTCATGCGTTTACTAGGAACCTTTCTCGATGCAGAACAGACCTGTATCTCAAGAGAGGTTTTGTTGCAAGACAGGCAAAAACCTCCTTCCTTTTTTTTTCAGACTTAACTAAAGCACTTGGTGCATTTAAAAAGGAAAAAAAAAAAAACAACCCACCATACTACTATTGGTGTCGAGTTACTGAATATTTTGCAAGATCTCTCCAGGAAAGAACAATACCATTTACTCTGGTATTCTAGTTTGAAGTTAAATAGTACCAGGTTGTGATACGAGTTTGCTAATGTGATTTGTAGCTGAAAATGACAATAGTTTTCCAACCAGATGGATTCTGTAACTCACCTGCTATCAGCTCATCCATCAAACTCCGCCGATATCTGTATGTTCGTTATAATGTGCACATGGTAATGTTGTTGATTACATCAAACAAACTGATAACCCTATTCAAGCCCTACTGATGCTCTCCGGGCAGCCTCACCGTGCGTGTTTGACGGTGAAGGGAGTGGGTGGGGGGTTTTTGTTTGCAGGCTGTCCCTGCAGGTACTAGATGGGAGTTTGGAGCTACGCTACTTTTTCGGATCCTTTCCATTGCTATGGATTTGGCTGCATCTGCGGGGTCATTGTAGATTGTGTAGAGGGAACCATTTTGAGACGACTTCGATACAGGCGCTGACGTTTCCGATGCTGTGTGTATTGGGAAGAGGGTTAATGAAACAGAAATGAGAGCCTCTGGGCTGCGCATGGTCTGCAACTTGATTTCATACAGCTCATGACTTGTCTTCCACATCATTGGATGACGCTGGGTCACATAGGATATATGACTTAGAAATTAAAATTTTATCTATATCTAGGCAAAAGTGCTTGCAGGGCTCGGTCAGAAAAAGGTTCCCATGCTCATTACGCAGTGATCTGTACAAGTTTTAGGCTTTTTGCAAGAAGAAAATGATCTTTTTTGCAGCTGTTGGATAGGAGGTTGTCTAGAGCCTCATGTTAACATTAAACCCGATTGCCTCGGACAATGAGCTTGTGTTTTGGCGGGTGTAGGACATGCCATTTCCACAACAGAGGTTATGAACTGCTGTAATGAGAGCCCATGTGAACTAATGTAAACTCCCAGGTGATACCCTCAGATAAACAACTATGTGTAGTTTGTTTTCTTGATAGGTTCCCAAGAATTACTTTTGAAGTTGGTCTTTTTTTGAAAAAAAACAAACAGTTTACACAAGCTGTTTCCAGACAGAGCATCTTCGGTTTCTTAGCTTCAGCTGTGTTTGTGTCCTGAGAAATACCTTAATGGGTTGTGCAGTCTCTGAGCGTATTGCCTGGTTTTCCTCCACCCAGGAGGAGCTCGGGGTTGTCATCGCTGGGCTTACGAAGTTCCTGGTCTCTCGGCACGTATTGCTCTTATGCCGCAGCTTCCAGGCAAGCTATGCTACTGGATTTTAAGATCTTAAAATTATTTCTCTTGACTATGGAAATGCGTTGCGTTGCTCAGATAAAGCAGGCGTGTGTGGGTTGCCAGAGGAGGGTGTTCAAGCCTCCCTGTTGGACAGCAGTGAGGTCTTTGCTGGTTTCCTGATCGGTGGTTCCTGGTCAAAATATGTCAGTGGATTTTCTTTACTGCTGCCAGAATAAATGCTGTAGACAGTCCAGGGCCAGGAATGTCACCGTCATCGGGTTACTGAGTTTCTGCCTGAAGGTCAGCTATCTGTGACTGTTATTAAATAGCTGTTTGCTGATATGTTTGTGATCTGCGTTCATACACCATGTCTGGTTGCATGTCTTCAGTGTAGTTTTGGCATAAAGGTATGTGACCCAAACAGGGGCATGTTTTGTGATACTTTCCTGTAACTTTGTTTGTATGTCGGTGCAACCTGTAAGGATGTTAATTTGACCTCAAAAAGGACAACGTGTAAACTGCTGGGTTTTTTTCTGTTAAGTACAATGTACTGGTCATCTAAAATCAAGTTGTTTGGTTTACTTAATGGTTCCTATGTGTTGCCAGAAAGATGGGTCCTTTCTTTTTAACGCCTACTTACACAGTAATTGGCAGATTTTACTGCCACCGCTTACTGCAGTTGCTTGGAGATGGGAGGTTTGTGCACTGCACCAGCAGGACCGAAAGACAACGCGCTTGTGCATCCTGGTGTTGGGAAGCAAGCAAGTAATGTGGAGTTACTACAATAAAACAGGTAAGCCGACATGCTGGTCTCAAACTTCAGCCAACTGAGTCCGGTCTTCAGGAAATACCAGATCTGGGTTGAATGGAAACAGGCAGTAAAAACTATCAGGATGCTGCTGGTGGGCTGTGCTGCCGTGGGGCCGGGAGCCAGAGGGGTCCGGCTGGCTTAGGGCAAAGGTTGGACTTGATGATCCCAGAGGTTTCTTCCAGCCTCGTCAATTCTGTGATTCTGTCACCTCGGGCTGGGTGGGCATCTACTTCCCCAGTGTGCCCGTCCTCCGCAGCGGTGGCGAAGTGGCCAACACCTGGGGATGGTCTGGGGGAGCGTGGTAAGATGCTGTAGTGCAGAGCATGCTTCAGCATTAGGGCTGGTGAATGGGCAGCTTCTGGTGGTGTGTTTCCTGCAGGTAGATAAAGATTGCCTTCATTTGAGGTGTTTCTTGGTTTGATTTTTATGTAATTTGGATTTTCTGCTAATTACCAGTAGGTGAATTTTCACTGTTTCAGTGCGTTTACCTGGGCAAAAAGGAGCAAGTACTGAGGAGAGGGAATAGATTTTTGTCTCAAGCGACAGATGAATTCTTTTTGTTCTTTTACATCTCTCTCCTCTTGTGCACGTGTGTGTTAAAATTCCCGTTCCCTGTTTATAAATGTTTAGCAGATGAAGTCACTGATGTTTTTCCTAGTATTACCTTTGTGATGTTCAGAACATAAGCAAAATGTGATTTTTTTCACTCGGTCTCTGCTGAACACTCTAGGAATAATGAGTCTGTGCCTAAAGCGTAAACCCAGACACAAAAAGCATGCCAATAAGAATACAGACCTGGGGGGAAAACACACAAAGTGTAGCTTATTTTACCGGTTTTACTGGAGCATCCTTGTACGTATGTTGGGATTGGGAAGGGGTTAATCGTGGTATAAGACTGGCCTTTCTTATGGCAGGGAGCAGAAAGTGGTGTGAGTGTGGGGCTCTCCCTTTCCCCATGGTAGTGATGCTCTGGGGAGGGCGGCAGCTTGCAGCCATGCAGTTTAACCAGGCTGCTTCTGGAAGCAAGGCTGGAAGTGAAAAAGCATGGGGAAAAAAAAAAAAAATCAACTGGCTTTAGGTCTTCACGGCGATCAGGCCTCTTTAAAAAGAGTAGATGCTAGTGTCTTGCAATGCATTTGTGATACTGGTGAAAGGAACAGAAATAGGCTTGAGGTTTCCCCGACCGGTGAATTGACATCCCGTTGCTTATGCTTCCCAGGCAGCTGCCAAACTAAAAACATTCAAATGTTTTTTTCTGGGGGCTGCAGGTACCTTTCAAGAAGGTCAGAATTTGGGTTGCAGCTGAATTATAAGGTAAAACATTTACAGTGATGTACAGAAATTTTTTTTTTTAGACTTTCTGGTTCCTCTAGTAATACGTTGTCAAGCTTTAAAGCTGAATTAACTTTAAATATCACCTGTGTTTAACAGCACTTAGTCTTTTGCTTTTCTATTTTGTTCAGCCTGAACAAAGAAATAGTGTTGTGTTTTCTTTAGACTGTGGTAATTGAAATGGTTTGTCTCTGTTTTTAAATAAAAAATGAGAATTTGGGAGCTAGTTACTTAGTGCTGTTCCTTTTAATGTTGGAAGTTCATCCTTTGCCCCTCTCTTCTTGATGTGGATTTTCTAAACAGCATCTAAAAATGTGTGTCTGAAAGACCTAATTAGTGTTGATATTTCAGTATCTAGACTTATAATTTAGCTGTTTTTAATAGGACAGGTAGATATCAGCACTAAATGTAAAGGAAATTGAACCTATACCCAAAATGAATGCATGTAATTTTAATTGGGGGTGGGGGAAGAAACAACCTTAAAACTTCAGACTGATTTACTTGTTGGTGTGGTGCTTGTCCTGTGTTCAGCGTGCCCCATGGAGGGAAGGGGAAAAATAGTATGTAATTAGTGCTTAATACCTTACTCACTTAGCTTTATGTTTTTTGAAAAATCTGCCTAGGCAAGCACGTCCTGGCTGGGATGGATATGTGTTTGGTTGATATTATTTTAAGTCTGGTAAAGCACTGTTCACACCTTCTTGGAATGTAATACGGGAATAAACGGGAAACCCAATCTCCTTAGCACTGCGTGTCGCACAGACAGGCCGTGCTCTGATACGGGGATTTATTTCATGCATGGTGGCCTAGACACGAAACAAATGTGTAGAACAGGGAATTATGTAAAATTGAAAGTGACAATTACGCAAACATTCCAGTTGAGGAAGAAATAAATTCTTCTCTTTTTCCATGTGCTCGGCTTCAAAGCGAAGGAGCAGCGTGTTGGGGTTTTTGGTCTGTGTGTTTCTATCTGTCATCTCTCTCATCTCAGCTGCTTCTTGTTTCGTTTTTTTCTTTTTTCTTTTTTTTTTTTTCCCCCCTCCCGGTTTGACCTTATTTTCCCTTTTGTTCCATGGAGTCACTCAATCTTTGTACTGCGAGTTTGTTTACCTTGCCAGAGACAACGTTAGCACCCTTCCATTTAGGAGCCCAGGGCTGCCGTCCTCAGCCCCTGGCAGCACAGCACCGCGTCCTTTGCTCCGTACCCAGGTATGGGAACATGGTGACTGATGGGGTCCAAATCCCTTTATTTAAATCTTTGTGGTGTTTTTTTTTTTCTTTTTTTTTTAAAGGGAGGGGAAGCTGGTGAGTGAAGAAACAAGCTGTGAAAATAGCTCTGTATTTAGACAGACACCCTTTTGCAAAGCTCAACGACTTGATCTTCCACACTTGCAGAAATAGGGAGCAGGAGCTGGGGCTGTGACCACTTTAATCTGACATAAGTACGTGTTTTTGCTGAGGGGGATGGTCCTTTCCTGCCCTGGCTGCTTGTCCCGATTACCTCCCTGGTGCCAGCACTAGCATTTATGCTGCCAGGAAAACTAATTCCCTGGTTCCCTGATCTGGCTGGCTGCACAGCCACGCAAATGCCCTTCTGGCACAGGGGAGGCAGGAGGCAGGGGAGAGAGGGATGCCGAGCAGATGTGTATTGATTAAAGAAACCCTGCAAATATGGCCTGAGCCTTTGTAGCAGGATTATAGCTACATGTTCTTTCTGTGTTTTAGGTCATCTTCTAAGTCGGGGGTCCGCTGAAATGGATGGAGTAAAATGATGATGGTGCTGGAATGACTCTGGTCTCGGTTAAGCTTGTGAAGTTGGGATGGTTTGGCATATGTGGGGTAGCGGGGAATGGCCGAGGGTAGAAGGGTTTACTTGGAAAGATAAAACCTTGCTCACAATTTGATTGCTCTGAAAACCCAGTTTCTACCTTGTTTTCACTGATTAGTTTCAATGTGACAGGGAGAAAGAAGAGACAAGCTTTTGTTTGTGCTAGGTCGGGTGCTTGGAGTGGATGAGGTATCTAACCCTCTTGATGGCAGAAGATTAAAAGTAGTTCAGTGTGTAAATGGCATTTGTAGCTCAGTTCACACAAGAATTCCTTCTTTTTAGCCTTCTGCTCTTTTTTTCTTCTCCTGTCTTACTTTCTATCCTGTATCCTGTGCATACGTTGTATAAAGGAGAAGCCTGTGTTAGATATTAAATCCAAAGAGCTGGGGGGAAAGCAGCTCTTCTCATCAGTGTTGTTCTCCCTGCTGTAATCCACGGAGAGATTGAAGAAGGTGTTGGAAGGATAAGATCAGTGTTTGAACCCAGCTAAGTGCTGGCTCTGCTGCAGAAAATGGTTTTCGTGGAGACTAGTTGCATGGGGAGGGTGAGAAAATTTCTAAATAAAAAGCATTTAATTGCATTAGAAGAGGGGGGTGGACCCTCTTGTGTGCACATTGGAGACTTCAGGGAGCATAAGTAACCTCTGTGGCACAGTAGTCGTTGACCTTGTCAAATTGTGCCATTGGAGGTCGTGTGTGGTGAAGGGGGTTGCCACAGGGGATTAGCACATCTGGGCAGAGGGTTTTTTACATCTGAGCGTGCATGCCACATCCCATCGCCAGCAGCGCATATGGATTCGTCAGAAAACGCAATGAGAGAGATGGGAAAGCACCTGCCAGAAATGCGTGGGAGAAGCCTGTCTGGAGCCAGGGGCTTTCTGGACCCCGGTTGCCAGAGAAGGGGCAGTTGGTTACACCCTGGACTCCCAGCTCCAATGAGAAGATGGACTTGAAATTTAGCTACAAGAAACCTGCAAGCTTCCCTCGGTAATCTCATAATTAGGTAGTCTTGGACACAGGACTGTCTTTTTGCCTTGGTTTCTTGTAGAGTTTCACACCTACAAATGTTCTTTTACATCCTGCCAACAGCTGTTGGTTTGGTATGAGCAGGTACAGCTTTGTGCAGGTGGGAAGCTGATTTGCTTATGTACTTTTTAAGGTCAAGCACTTGTATTTTGGGCTGAAAATATGAATAGAGGATGGTGTTTCGTTATAAATCTCGGAAGATAAGAAATGAGATGACAGTGTATATTGATTCCTGTGTAGGACTTAACAGTTACTGTCTAGATTAATGAAGATATTAGGCCCATTTCACAGATGAGAACGCCTGAAGCACAGGGAAAGTGAATAATTACTAGCAACTGATCCATTTGCTCTGTGCCTAGAAGGGAGAATATTCAAGGCTTTAACTTTCCTGCTTTATTGAAGTGTTTAATAGAAAACTTGCTGGCATGGCATGCTTGAAGTCTAAGCATGTGAGTGTGAGGTTTTATACAGACCTGTTCTACTTTGCCTCCTAAATTCTTCTACAATTCTGCTTTAGTTGATTTAATTTCATATCCCACGAAGAAGGCATTAAAAGAAAATTATCAGTACTTCCAGCAGGAAAATAATTGGTATCTTAGTAGGTAAAAGTGGCATTAAAGTTGAAGCGAGGTAGTCTTTGTGTTTGCCAATAAAGGAAATAATTTGTCACTGATTTCCATTGCCTCCTGGAAGAGGCGAGAAATGACTAATGCTTTGCTTCTGCCTTAGTTGGGAGGACCTGGAATGAAGCTGGTTGTAGTTGCTACAAGACTAAATGGTGATGCATTTTTATACTGGTGCTAAACTTTTGCTAGGCAGGAAAACATGAGGGTTCTGCAAAGTTACGGTTTTTAGAAAGTACTGTTCGAATAACATCAGGAAAACGATGCTGTAGGTTGGTTGTTCAAGGTACTGTGTCCTGAGAGGCGGTTGGGCTCACAAGTGGCGTTGGTGACACACTCACACAGCAGACGTGCAACCCACGCTAGGGTTTTCAGCGCTGGTGATTTCTAAGGCTTCTTCAGAGGATACAGAGTTCCCTACAAAGATGTCTTTAAGGCTGCTGGGAATGGCTGTGTGTTTTGTAGTCACCTTTAGAAGTTGTCCCTTGGCTTCCCACCGGGGTCTGCGGGGCACAGACGAAAGTCTGGACCTGTGTCGCAGCAGTGGCGGAGCTCTGGATGGAGCCTGGGTTCTCCTGCTTCCCACTTGGTTACAGTACTTACTGTACCATATTGCATCCGAAATACTAGGTTGGACTTGGAGAATTAAGTGGCGCAATTATGCAGCAGAGGAAAAAAAACACTTATGTGGTGGCTGTGATAGATTAGTCATTTTGTACCTCCAAATAGCCAATTATTCCTCTGACTGGCTTTTATCTGACCAATTTGCATGTGCAGTCATGGTAACTGGTTTGCAGATTAAGCGCAGAATTTCACGTGGATCTGATGTCGCGTTTTGGTCTTGTACGCTTGGTGCTCCCTGGAAGCAAAATGCACGGATGAGGGTTTCTGTGTAACCAATTACCATTAGCTGCTTTGTGTTTTTTCACTCTTGAAGCCTTTTTCACACTTGAAGGAAACAAGATGGCTCACTTTTATTGTAGTCTCTTTTTTTTTTTTTTTCTTTTGAAAAATGTCTGACAGGACGATGTAATGCAATCCCAGGTCCGCAGAAGCTGCAGCATGGATTTCGTTTGTATTGGCGTTCTCGGCTACATAGTTTGAGAACACATTGTTCGAGGGCTGGGAACTTGCTGTAGCTGCAGTGTATTTCAAGAGAGATATGAAAGGTAGGAAAAAAAAAAAAAAGAGAGGAAAGAAGGAAAAATAAACTGAAGCAGCATGAAGTGACCAAGGGTGAAATCCTGCCTTGCTGAAGCCAGTGTCAAAACCCTTGGTCTTCGCTGGTGCCAAGTTTCCACGTCTGCTCTCCGATTTTAATCGTAATTCCGCTGATGTGCTGAAAATTAACAAATGGCAATAGATTTAATATTGTACACCTAGAGAGCTAAGTGAAATATTAATTTGAAGAATATTAATTATTCAGATAGCTGAATTTTGCTAGTAGGTTAAATAACAAGTTCTGTTTCTGTCGTGAATTTGTTAGCATGCTGTGGACTTTGTAGAATCTCTGATATGAATGAACAGTGTTTGAAATGGAGAAGTGGTCTAAAATATTTGCCAACAGCCAGCTAGCTTTTTAAAAGCTTCGTTTGCTTCAAATAAGCAAGACTTTTTTTTAAGAACAAGCAAACAAAAACCAGTTTGCAAGTGCAAGAATAACAAGATACTTTTTCAAAAGGCTTCCCCCCCCCCCCCCCCCAATACGGGCTCTAGCAACTCAGCTGTACTTACCTTGGTCTCCAGTGCTGCTAAAGACGAATTAAGGTAATGAAACAATATCTCACAACATCATAGCAAATAAATTAGCTAATCTGTATGCAAGTTCCTTGCTATTCAAAGTTTAAACTGCTTAAGCATTTCCTCTTTTGATTAGAGGTGGAGATTTTTTTATAAATGTTACCTTTTCAAGGGTCTGTGAAACAATGCCTTGTCAAGCGTTCAGCAGTCTTCTGCTGGATTCACAGAATGAAGATTACAGGGTGAGAAGGATTTTAAGGAAATTATATATTTATTTTCTTGTGACAACTTCATCTTAAACTGATAACAAATGTATACGTTAGAAGGTGGGTTCCAGGGAGGGGGTTGTATCCACCTGCCTCCGCGTGGTGTTACCCAGCTTTGTTGGTAGCTGAAGGAGTTTCTTGGTTTGCGTCGTACGCTAACCATATACTAGCTATAATAAAGTCTATGTGCATGCACATCCACGCAGGAGCATACGTGTTTTCTCTCTTCCATGTACTTAAAACAGTTGGACCTGTCTTAGGTTTCTTGTAAACTGCTGTTTGTTCCTCTGCCCGTTCTTCGGGACTGACCGCTGATGGCACCGTATGCTTTTTTTCTGAACAGAAGAGCACCTGTGGAGTCTCTTGGTCTTGCATAAAACCTACTGTTCAAATAATTACAGGTGCACAGGCACCTAGTTGAAGTTCACTGAGCTGTTTAAACTTGTGAGGCTTTTCATGTCCTGCTTATTGAATGTCAGTGTGTACGTTTTAATAAAACTGGGTGTGAAATTTCATTTTTGCAAATGTTTTCTCTGCGGTAGCTGTTCAAGAGCCCCTCCAAAGTACTTTCAGCACAGGTTGAGGGGAGGCTAAAAAAATCAAAGTTGAAATTTGGGACATGTAACTTTTTCCTCCGTCTAGACAAGTTATTTAATCTCTGTCCCTCTGTTTCTTCTGTAAAACAAGGATAAGTTATCTCACGGTATTTCTACTGCTTAGTAGTTGTAAACCCTGCATGCAGGATCTTTTTGATAGGAAGTACATTAAGATTAAAGTACATGGTGTTTTGTTCTGAAGAGTTTGAGGATGAAATTTATAGGCAACCGTAAGCTGTGTGTTTGTTTATGATAAAATTGGGAGATGAAGTATAAAGGAACAGACACTGGTACTGGCCGTGTAACTTGCAGCTTTACATTACAAACAGGCTCTTGTTTGTGGTGATAAAGGCAAGAAATCCAGTGTATTCTACTAGCTACAAATAGCTACGTGGGGTAGAGCTTTTCATGCCATAAAAATGAGCTTTCTCTCATTCTCAAATCAGTCTCTCAGCTGTTCCTGTTAAAAGGGTCTTCTCTCCACCTGTTTAGTAATCGTGGATTTTGTTACTGTAATAGTAAAAAGCATCTTTTGCTGCTGAACATCCCTTGGCTGTTGTTCTCTCCTCCCCCACCTTTTTCTATATTCTCAGGATTTAGTTTGTGAAATTCCTCCCCCCCCCGCCCAATCCTTTGGCTTAATCAATTGGAAAGTGCAGACAGCAGCATAGCAAGGCAATAGATTGCTCTCAATGATCATATTTTCCCCACTAACTGTTCCCTGCCTCTCCTTGGCTCTGTAAAACGCTTGTGAATTGGCCCTTTCCCCCAAGCGCAGGCAGCCCGGGCATCGCTGGCTGAAGCAGGCACGAGCCTCTTGCAGAGCCACCCGGAGCAGATTCCCTCCCGTGATGCTGCCGGTGGGATTTCTGCGTCGCATCTTCCCGAGGTCTGCCAAGTGCAGTAGAAACCCTGCTGTACATACACAGGGGTTTACTTTTTCTTTCTTTTCTTCCCACCCCCAACTCTTCTGGATATTGTGTAAATATTGGGGTGAGCGAGGGGCAACGAGGTTTGTGGATGCTGAAGCATTTTGGAGGGGGAAGTGAGGTTGGTGGCCTTGGGGTATGATTTTATAACCGACAGCTGGAGGTGTCTCTTCACTTCTCTCTAATGGATCCACTATCTTAAAGCTTTTTGGTGACAAGATTCAAAATTGATTTTCAGTCTTCCATGAGGGGAAAGGTGGAAAACTGAAAGACAGTTTCTCCTCCAGACGGTACACTTGGGTATTTCTGGATGTGTATCTGTGGGTTGTTCTTCATTTCCAGCCCCTTCCACAAACACGGCTCATCATCTTCTTGTGCCATGGATCGTTCCCTCGTGTTTTTGAGCCAGAAAATCTCCAAGGCTTTTCATACCTGCTTAGGAGCCTGGGCTGCTGAGGACAGATGTCCTGTAAAACTTTTCAATGATGGATCAAAATTAAAAATAAGGGGAAAAAAAAAATATAAAAATTGAAAACCCCCAAAACACCCAACGCCAAACTCACCCAAATTGTGTAATGCATACAATCAATCAAGACTGTGGGCAGTTTCCTTCCCCAGAATTCAAACTGGTGCACAGTTTAACCCATGACAGGGGTTAAATGTGGATAAGAGAGATTGTGGTAGTACAAGCCTTAGATCTTGGGAAATGAGCAGATGATAGTTTAGGCAGCCATCTGAAAGGCTACTTTAAAAAGAGCAGAGGGCTGTATTACTGGGGTCATAGCTGGAATAGTCAGGAGAGTTATGCATGGAGGTACTACAGTGCATCCCTCATAAGTCCTTGTATTTAAAAAAAAAGGAAAAAAAATACATCCATAGCATGGTATTAACATGTTTGCACCAGTGTGAGTCTGGGCTAGGGCACCTTCTGTACACCCTGCTAGAGCTCTAGATCTCTGCCTAAAGAGGGAATCTGGCAATGGCAGAGTTGCAGCAGGGGCAAAATATTTCTTTAGAGCTTTGTTATTTTGTTGATACCTTATTAATGAATCCCAACGAAGAGCAGCAGAGTGGCGAGGAATAGAGCAGCAGGCAGCGGTGGTTGGTCTGTGGGTCCGTGCGTGGGGGGTGTATGGATGTGGTATGTTGTTACTGGTCATTTTGTTCGTCCTCAGTGCCTTGTTGAATTCTCTGTCTCTGCTTTCCATGTACATCATAGATGGGGAAATTGAAGGGAGAGTTGCACAAAGCTGCCTTTCTTGTCATTTCTGCTTAAATCTCACGTGACAGTTGGACAGAAGCTGTTTTCACTGCTTGAAGTGAGGGGGAGGTGAAATGGGTGGTGGATTTTTAAAGAAAACTATATATACTTATTTTTCTGCATGCAGGCGGCTTGTGTTTGTGGTGGTGTGGGCAAGGAAGCACCTCATTATGCAATCTATATCGGATCTATAGTGGAGAGAGCTCAATTTCCTCCTGAGTACAGATTTATCCCCTTTGTCAAGCGAGTGTGGATGTCCCTGTGAGTTATAAGCCGTTCTGACGAAGGGGATTGATTCTGCCTTTCCTTCCTGACCCGGGGAGCTGGCTGCAGTGGGAATGCAGGGTGTATTTTGCCTTTTTTTTTT
>NW_009635474.1:0-10648 GCF_000690535.1 Cariama cristata | reverse complement strand
AAAAAAATCTCTTAAAACAATCACCTCTCAGAATGCCAGAATGCAGGTTTCCTGAGGCTGCACCCAGATCTGCAATTCCATTACTATTTTTGGTGAGTTTTGTCTCTGTTCTATGGACAGCCACCTTTATCACGTGTGCTGTGTGGCTGTCGTGATGCTCCTCATAAGAATCCAGGGAGCGCTTTACGCCTGTCATGCTCATGATATCTTACCTGGGCTCTTTTGTGGTCTTTCTGGTACCTGAGCAGTTTCTTCAGCAATAAGCAATAAGAAGCCATGGCAGGAGAGGGTCTGTTATTTATTAAGATGTTGATAACTTCTGAAAGACTGAACTCCATCATTTCTGTTATGTAGTTTAAAACAACAGGATGCAATTCACTGGGGCAAAGTCTGAAATATTAGGAAAAACTATTTAAATACAAATGATGCATCCAGGTACAATGTCAGAATTTACAGTAAGTGGACAACACACTTCTTGTGATGGAGCTGGAGTAGGCTAGGACGATTGTAAAGGCAAATTGTGATACACAGCTGTGAACAATGCTCTGTCTGGCTACGCTAACTTCACTGCTGGGCTGAGGCTCTGTTACTGCGTTATTAAATATCCTGTTGTTGATATAATTGATTACTGTGAAAGGACACCCACCAGGATTAAGGTTGAAAAATTAAAAGATGGAAAACAGCATTTTCTCATTTTAATCCAGTGTGCATATTTTGGTTCTCAGTACAGTAGACTCAAATGGATTAACAGAAAGATAGTGTGTGTGCATGTGTGTAAGAAGACAGGAAGAGCCCCAGAGGCAGGAAAATCTCAAAGGACAAAAAAGTACTAAGGAAAATACAGGATGATTTTTATTTTTATATAAATCAGATTGTGAAATAAAAATGGTTATGTTATAATGACAATAATTTTACTCGCAGGCTTCTGTGAGAAGTAAAGTCTAGTAAAGGCATTTTAGACATACTACAGCCTTGGACTCTGAGACTGCTAAGACTTTTTTTTAAATTTGTCAAACCAGTATGAATGAGCACAGACGCATATGAGGGGAGGGGAGAGGAGGGAAGGAAGGCAATGGTAGGAACAGTGGGCAATTCTCAGAGAAATGAACAAATTTGGCATAGATTTCTAATAGCCCTGGCTGTGACTGGCAGTGTATTGGGTAGGAAAACCTGCCATGTGTCCTGTAGACACCATTGCAGATGGTGCAGACTACAAGGCCAAATTACTCTCTTTTTCGATGGTGTAAACTATTGACTTTCACAGAATGATCTGGGCACAAAATATTTGACCCATGACTAACTAATTTCAGCTGTAAGGAAGATGTAAAAGGTCCATCACTGAAATTAGGTATTTAAAGACATAGTATACTTTACAGTTTCCCAATATGAAAGATTAATAACATCTTGAAAGTTGGCAATGTTTATGTGAAGTGTCATATTGCACATATCTATTTCAAACTTTATGAATATTATGAATAATCTCAAACTGTAAAGTGGCTTGCTAAGAAAAAATGGAGACTAGTTAAGGCCAGTTACAAAGACGGATGAGAATAAAAATTATTAGAATAACAAGCGTAACATAAAAATGTCATTTCCTCAGGTGAGCATATGAGATCTAGTTTTGCAGGAAAAGATTAGAAGCACACTGTCTAGAAATTAGTGGCACCAGTGAGGCATGTTGAGAACAAAATTATTGATACAAGCAGTTCTGTAAGGATGTTTCCTCTTAGATAAAATTTATCCATGTTTAGAAAAGTTGATGTGGTGTTTTCTGAAACACAATTCTGTCATTTTTGAACAGCTCTGAGCAGATAACAAAAATCTTCTAAAACAAACAAACATTCCTAAAACCCCCAACACTTCTCCCCCAATCCTGAATCCTGAAATCCCAAGCTAGAAGAGAGATGTGAAAACTGTTACCTGTTCTCACAGGTAGCAGCATTCAGTGTTTTCCTGGTGAAGCCTTCGTTCAACCATTTGTCTTTTATTGCTTCTTTGACTCCAGGCCTCTTAGCAGGGTCAGGCTCAAGTAAGGACTGCATGAAGTGTACAGCTCCTGTGCAGTATTCAGGTGAAACGGCGTGTTTACAAGTAATATCTGACTATTAGGGCAGTGCAAATGTTTCCTTTTTCAGCAATGTGGCCCTTGCCCTGCTTCTCAGGCTAATATCCAGTTTCTAGGGCTACCTCTGGGCTGCTGAATAAAACAGATCCCGCTCTCCTCTGAGACTGCTGTGCTCCTGTGTGGTGACCCTGTTCCCCCAAGGACACCTGAGCAGGGTGGGCAGAGGGGCCAA
The DNA here is from genome assembly GCF_000690535.1 of Cariama cristata. Classification (NCBI taxonomy): domain Eukaryota; kingdom Metazoa; phylum Chordata; class Aves; order Cariamiformes; family Cariamidae; genus Cariama; species Cariama cristata. The sequence goes on along the minus strand of NW_009635474.1, from coordinate 8,351 downwards.
ACCATGCTCGGAGGCATGCTATGGACCTAGGGATGCTGCTGTAGATACAGCACTGGACCTCACTTCCTAATTGGCTTGATTTACCCCAGTGAATGCAGCCTATGGCATCAACAGCAATCTCAGCCTGGTGCTCACTCAGCATTTGATCAAGGCTCTGAGAAGGGGCATGTCTGTGCCAGCTGAGTACCCAGGAGTTAGGTTTCTCAAACAAAGAAGCTAATATCTCATTGATAAAACTCTGTATCCAGGGAGGGAGATGGACCCGTGTGCTCAGATGACGTGTTGTGCTTTGGCTTTCTGGAGTTGGGACAGAGAAGGCTCAAACATTCCCATATGTCTGTCACTCAGCTCCAACACTGCATAAAGTCCCTGTCCTTTTTTTTCTTCTTGGGAAAACTCTACCGAATTCTTACATATTCCTTGGGGATGTTTTGAAACGAGCAAAGTGGCAAGTGAGCATTAAACTGGGAACATGCTGCTCCTTTCACTTGTAATCTCCTTCAGAGGAACTTGGATCTAAAGTATGCAAAGCCTGTTTACTACTGCTCTCTCAGTAAATTCCCAATGGGCAAGCGAACAATGGAGTTATCCGCAATCTTCCACTAACTGTGTGGGCTTTGTAGAAAAGCAGAGATAATACATTTATTAGTAGAAGCTATAACAATAGCATAAATAAGAAAAATTAGAAATACAATAATTGCAGCTATGGAGGGCTTGCAGAAAAATGGAGCTGCTATCTGGCAACCAATCTCCAAAGAAAGATAAATGAGAGACTAATGTACAAACAATCTGGACAGCTATGGTTGATACCCTCATACCATTTACTGGGGGAGAAAAAGAAATTCAATCATCACATTATCTTAATACTATAACTCCGGACTAGATCCAGCTAGCTTAGTCTGGAACTGCCTGCTACTTCCCAGCGCTTGGCTGCAGGCAGCTGCAGAAGCTGATCTTGGTTCCTAGGCTCATTCGTGCCTAACGTCAGAGCAAAGCTGCTCAAAATGATGGGGAGATCTGAACTCATGCTGATGGATAGCTGGGCAAAACATGTCTCATTCTGCTCTGCTTTCCGACTTGGTCGGTGAAGCTGCACGATAATGGCTGCGGGAAAGGGCCCAAGCCTGTGATGGTCAACAGAGAAGATGCTAGTCCAGGTGGAGAGAAAATAGGGACTAAAGCCAGATGTGTATAGGAATCATAGCAGCAGAATATTGAGCTTTGGGGAAGTTAATTTTGGACTGCTAACCCAGAGTGTATATACACCAACATGACTTCTGGGTTTTAGAGCCATGGGCTGTAATTCAGGCTCGAACTTTTGAGAACTGTGTTTCCCAGTTGTCCTAAAAGACTCCACAGACTGTACCTCATTAAAGATTGTCAGTAAAATTCATTGAAAAATGATGTATTTCAGTTCTTTCTCATGAAAAATATGAACAGACTCTTCACAAAAATAGCCCTCCCATTTCTTTATCTCAATGTTGTGGGTTCTGTCAGCAGCCAAAAGATAAGCTCTTCAGGAAAGATTATCTAAGGTTTTGATAACTGATTTTTGGGAAAAGCAGGAAAGAATGCCTGGCTATGACACACAGCATGGGACATACTAAACATGACAGTGTTCTCATTTACTGCACAGCTGCTCACTTATGTAAAAGGAATGTACATTTTATTCCCCCTGTAAATAAGAACCAAGAATAGTGGTCTTTTGAAGAAACAACAATGTTGTTTTCCTACTAGCCTGAGATAAAGAGATCTTGCCTAAGGCACAAAAAAGTTATTTCTAAATGCAAACAAAGCAACTGGAAAAGGTACCTCTTATTTTCCAGAAGATTGTGTTATTGCGAAATTCAGTTTATTACATGGCTTAGAGCTTTTATACATCAGTATTCTTTATAACAATTGGAGTGCTTTACCAGGGGAGATATCTGACGGAATAGGGCTGATTTCTCCAATTAACATCTTTTGATGTAGTTGCTTGATATTAAAAGGTTCCACTGTGAAGGGTAATGTGCCAGTTAGCATAGCAAACATGCTTACACCTCTGTCAAAGAGAAGACAAACATCAGAGCTCCATATAATGCTAATAAATATTTGTTAAAAAATCCCACAAAGCTACGAGTCAGGTTTCAGAGATTTGCCTTCAGTATCAAGAACAAAGTTACAAATTACCTCTAAGCAGCAATTTGTACTGAATACATATCTTATGCCTTTTTTCTTTGTGTAAATGCCATTTTATCCAGAAAAGAATGTTGTGAGAAGTGTGTATAAAATGGACTGTACAGTGAGTGACTGGAAAGCCTGCAGTGTTGAAAGTGGAAACCTGCTGTTTATTTTTAAAATAAGCTCATTGGAGTGTCAGTGTGGTGTACCCAGCCCATCAGAATAAAGCATTTCGGTCTGGAGGCTGACTGGCAACACAGAGCTGGGACTAATGTGATAGATCTTGTTCCAAATAGTAATTCAGTTCTTCTTGCTTTGCTCAGATTGCTAAATTAGGTGTGACTTACGCCTAGAAGGCATTCGTTTGGTAACAGCTTGCTGTTGGCTAAAGACTTAAAACTTTAACTCTTACGAAAGACTAACAGTCTGCTAGCAGTGATCAGCAAACTTTTGTGAAGTTTGCCATTCAGTTTAGAGAGTACCAATGTTTGGAAAACTTGCTTAGCTGTCCCAAGGTTGCGAACCCAGAGGTTTCTTTGAACACTCTCCATGGTACTTCCTTGCTCCAGCTGAGCTGCGCCACCACAACAGCACTTCTCTTCACCATCCTTTGCCGTTTCTCTACTGAACTCATTTAGTCATTTTAGGAATTCAGGCAATTCTAATTTAATTGATCTGGTTTGTATGTTAGTGCAGATGATGACAATGTTCTTTGTGAAACAGGTCTGCTCTTGGTGTGCACAACTGCAACCTTTTTTTAGTGTTTTCAGACAGCTGAAAAACCATGAGAAGGTGATGGCACCATCGAAAAACCATGAGAATTTGGTGGCACCTTTTTTTAATTGTTGTGTTGGATTGCATTTGAACCAGTGACCTATGGATAAATGCTTTTTATTACTCTTGACTAGGAGTTATCTTGTCTCACTTAACTAGCTAAAACCTAGATATCAGTAGTTGTCAATGGAAAGAGATGGGACATTCCAGAAGAGATTCGTCACAGCTATGTTATACAGCTATTGTAGGCTACAGTTAAGTATCTCAGGAGATGAGCTATGTCCCTGCACTGACAATAACAGGACATTAACTGCCTGGTATAACCCAGATGCCTAGTTGTTAGATGGCTAAATTTAGGTGAGATTAATCTCTTCTCACGTTACCAAACCTGATAAATCTAGTCCTTGAATGTAATGCTTTCCAAAACTTTCCTGATGAATCCTTTGTGTAAAAATGTACTGAGATACAAAGGAAACATACTACAATAGAATGACATTGAGTTGACTGAGGTAGCAAGGATTGTCGTTTTATAATCCATAATAGCACATGGATTAAATGTAGCTAGAGTTGAAGCAAGAGAAGGGCCCCTGAATATTCTCTGATGAGTGCAGTAATATGCAGTGCAAATGGATCTCTAATGTCATTACAACATTAAATATATTTTTCTTTTCAACACTGCAAACACTACCATGCACTTTAAATTGCTGGTGATGATATACATGATTGGTGCTTTAAACTGGCAATAGTTCTTTTCATCAGCCTACTGGATGGGGAAATCCCCAAGGTACAGGACTTTGGGGAATGGATGGAGCTGCCATCCTAAAATCTCTTTTAAAATCTTATGCACAAATTGTAGCTAGTTAACAGTAATGCACTTAGTGTTAATTGTAGTTGGAATCTGATGGTATGTTAAACTTGAAAGTTTATTAGCTATAACAAACTGCTTCTCCTCTATCCCACTGAAATATCTGGATTTGTTTGAATACAGCAGCTGTTTCCTCGTTTCAGCTGGTGCATGAAAGCTAATCACTTCCCAGTCCTCGAAAGAATCTTTAAAATCTTATGCACAAAAGTCATGATTAGGCAAAACAGGCACCGCTGTTCGCTGTTGCCTCATAGGAGCCTTAGCTGTATTGCAGTTGAATTTGGTTGGTTTTTTGAATGTTTTTGGCTGAATATGGCTTTCTGGTTCCCATTGTAACAACTCCTTGTCAGTCCTGCTGCATAAAGTTAGTGTTTCTGCACTACACTGAAAGCTTTTGATTCCAGTCTAGTCGATCTGTAATCCTTTACTTATTTTATGACAATAGAAGTAACTTATCTTTCTAATTAATATTTTAGTCCATCAGAATTCTCTCTTCCACTATGATAATGTGAACATTTCAGATTTAAATTGTAAATATGTTTTATGCCTAAGATGCAGAATATGTCTATGTTAAACACCAAGGGCCATATATAAGTTTTATACAGCCCTTGACTTGTTATGTGATGTTTATTAACAGAGTGAGCTCAGTAAATGGTTCTAAGGTTACTGCTTTGCCCTCAGTCAGACATCTGAAATGTGAAATAAGTATTACCCTACTTAAGTGCTGACAGCATCCTCTAGACTTGATTCATCTGTGTAATGTCTACATAAACTCAGAGTAGCGCTCTTGAAATCCAGACTTATACTGAAGTAATTTGGTAGAATTTGTCCCTTCATCCTTAACTTTGTGTACCATTAATACCCTCTAAATTTAGAGGAAGCTGAGGTATAGGAATCATAGTTAGATCAAAACCCTAATATATAGTATGTCTGCCAGAAGCAGGTCTTGAGAGGAATAACGGACATTATATATTTATGTGTATATAAATCCTCTTTCTCTTTTGAGCATATAGGAATGCTAAGCTTCTATTTTAGACATTTGAATCAGGTGCCTGTTGTAGGTACTAGCAACCCTGTAGAGCAGACTAAACCACTTTGTCCTCTGTGAATACACACTTTAGTAGACTGCTGAGAACTCCTCAAGGAGACTCCATATTCTCGCAGCTGGACGAGCAAGTGGGACATCCCAGTTCAGAGCAGCTCTGTACATTCAGGCCCCCCATTCCTTCTGGCAGGTGCCCTGAATGAAGTGGTTTGAGTTTGGATCAAGTGCAGAGTTGTGTGCTGAACAGAAGCAGAACATTAAGATCCTTTAAATCAATATGGTTGTGGGGTGGGATGAGAGGTGGCACTTCTAAGCCAAAAAGTCCAATTACTCTTACAAGCCTTGTGAGCTGTTTGAAATCCACAGGCTTTTATCACTGGCTTCAACAGCCGGATTTTTACCCTAGCACTCGTTAGTTAAGATATTGCAAATAATTATGTTTATAATTGTAAATAAGTGGGAGGAATCTGGACAAAGGTGCATTTGACCAACCACTGGGGTTTTTAATCTTAATGCTCTAGATGAAGTTTTGGCTTAGTCTATATTACTCATGCTCATCCTCTAGGCCGTGAAATGGGCTTAAAAAGATGTTCTAGGCATATGGTCACTATCAAAACGGCTAAGGAGAAGCTGATACGTGGGCACACATATATATACACACATATAGGTAAACATGAATGGCCTTTGGACAAATGATGGACATAGAGATCCACTCTCCTATCCAGATCCATGAAGATCAAAGGATACAAAAATTGACTTAATATACTAACATTTTCCCAGGTCCACCTAGAATAACTGTCAAAAAAGTAAAAACCCCACAACTCAGCTGCTGGAACTGCAAACTGCAAATGCATTTGAAAAGTCTGAGATAATTTATGTGAAAAATCACTCCTTTGATGGCACCTTCTGCATTCTTCTTTATTGTAAGAGATATATCCTGTAGATGTAATGGACAAGGATAATGGAGTCCATTCAGATTTGTGCCACCTATCAAGTAAATAACTCCACTTTTAATCACAGTCTGGTATAAACGGCCTTGCTAAGGTATGGATGAAGGTCTCATAGCTCTGCTATAGCCACATCTTTGGTCTGTGTGTCCCTGAAGCTCAATTTTTCTGTTTAGTTTTCTTCTTTTGGGAAAATATGCTTTAGACAGAAAATGCTCATTTGCCAGCCCAGGGCTTCCAGGACTGCTGATTTGGACAGAATTTACTCAGATATCAGCTGAACCCGCGTGCCAGAAGGACAGGAGGGTGGGGGGTTCATCTGAGGGGGTTGGTACGTACGAGTTCTTTCTCTGTCTTTTCAGAACAGGCTCCTTGATCCAGATACTCTACCTTCTGCTGACTTGCCTTGCCACAGGGTTTCTCCAGAATAGCATGTGTATTGCTCATTTGTTTTTTTCTCCAGTGTTTTGCAATGGATACATATTTCAAGATAATTTTTTCACACCCGTAAGTCTGGGTTTTTTTCTGGCAACCCTTCTCTGATGTATCTCTGCTTTCCCTGTTGATGCCCCAAAGCTGAGTGCCACCAACCCATTTATATCAGAGTCTTGTCTAAACAATCCAGTGCTGGGAGTACTTTGGTAAGTATATTTTTGGATCTACTTACATGGACCAGACATCCACCTTTGGACCATATTTCCTATGAGCAAGGAGTTCTGGGGCAGCGTAAGCTGGGCTTCCACACTGCGTATGTAACAGCTCCTGGGAGAGACCCTTAAACTTTGCAGTATTGCTCAGTCCAAAATCTGACAGTCACAAAAACAAAGGCGAAGAAGTTTTAACCTCTTCTCAAAACACTTTAACTTTACCAATTGGTCAAAGATAGGAGAAAGATGAAAACAGCTGCTAGGTGTAGCATCTACTGATGTCTTGGCTGTGGATGCCAATTTGGGTTCAAATAAATGTGCCATGAATTAACACAGGAGTAACAGTGAAATTACCCAGCCATGGGTCTGGTTTGGTTGATTCTGGTTTAGCTGTTTCAGTTTGCCTGAGCTGACTGTATGCTAGTACAAGAGCTTAGCTACACAGCTGCGTTAGCATGGCTTAATGAGCTACGGCGTTCGGCTCAGCTGGGTCTGCTTTAGCCCGTTGTAAACGTGGGGTAAAATGTGCTAACTTAAGCCTTTTTCTCTGTATATGTGCATGTGTGCAAGGGGGAGGGAAGAGAAAGGTGTGATTGTAAGGGACTGGCTGGCTATAAAACAGGGGTGAAGAGTTGGTGCCTTTTTTCTCAGAGGTGTTAAGCTTTTAAAAGTTTGGGAAACACTGGGTTAAACATGTGGCGTCTCTAAGAGCGAGCTTCCCTTGCGGGGATTTTTCTGTGCGGTTTCCATAGAATAAAATTAATGTTTCTCTGAGCTGTGTTAACTGCTTGGTGCAAATTCCTTCATTTTTATAAATGTTTGCTTCACAATCCTAGCAAGATTTCTGTTAGTGACCAAAACAGTCTTTTTTTTTTTTTTTTTTTTAACACATACCAAATGATGAGGTTTCTAGTTGGAGTAATGACTTGACAGAAGCTAATGTGTTCACATACCTGCGTTTCACCCCAGAAGATTTATTTCTTTGTCTACAAATCACTTCTGCTAGGAACAGCTTTCTACACATAAAAGCTGTAATTGTTTCTTGCTTCTCCAGCAATACACGAGGGAAAACAATAGGCAAAATTGTTTTCCTTGTTCTCTTAAAAATATGTTTTAGTTAAAGCTCAAATAAACAAGCTATTAAGTTATACTTCATAACTTTTATTTATTCTAAAAGCTCAAATATGTTTATTGAATAATCACGAGCTCACTCATAAAATGTACTGTTTAAATAGTAGCTGAACTGTCACTGAAAGCCACACGAAATAAAAAGCTGAAAACAAGCTTCGCAGATAACATGTACCTACCAACGATTTTGATGTTGTTCTCATCAAGAAGAAAATTTTCAATTTTTAGGTCCCTGAAATGAAGACAGAAAGCAAACTTTAAGATGCCTGACATCCCAGATAACCATTTGCAGGTAGTTTTTAGCAAAGTTTAATTGAAATAATAACAATAGTGGTGCACAGCTCTGCCTACAATTGTAACAAGATCCTTATTCCTTCCTGAAGTTTTCAGTTGAGAAAATGGAAACTTTCTGTATTTCAGGGAATATTTTATAAGTATATATTTTAAATAGACTGTTCATTTTAGGAATCATCCATTCTACTGATGTATTTTTTTTTTAAAAAAGAACAGCATTTATTTCTTCTTTTGAGTAAAAAAGAAAGTTGCATGTACTTGGATCGGAGTGTTTTTTGTCTTTCTTTGAAGTCCTGAGCACTGCAGAGTATTTCTGCTTTCTTTGTCAGTAAATCGTGCCTGAGAGATGTGAAGGATGAGAAGGGAACTGGGAAGTGAGCTCTGCCTTGCTTGCGGAAGAGGGGTGTAACAAAGCTGGGTCTGGGACAGATATCCTGAAGGTGGAGACATCTTCACAGTGATGTTTATGTAAATAGGGTCGACCAGTATCA
>NW_009635473.1:0-13501 GCF_000690535.1 Cariama cristata | reverse complement strand
GAGCGTTTTCATGCCCGGTGATGGTTACACCCTCGCACGTCAGTCACGTTGCACAAGCAGGCTGGAGCACGGCCCTGCCCTCCCCGGGGAACGTTGGTGCAATACATGAGGCAATAAACACCCCTGGCAGCCTGCCCCCCTCCCCAAAGAGGGGAGGGCTCCGCACCCCCAGCACCACAAAAGGTCCCCCTTGGGCTCGGGGATGGCAGAGAAGAGGACACAGAGCTGTTTTCAGCTTCACAGAGGGGCCTGAGCTCATGCTCACCCTCCAGGCCCTGGTCCTGTCTCCTTTGCAAAAAGAGAATTTTCATTTTACTGCTGTGTCATCCTTCCACTTTTTTTTTTTCTTTTCTTTCTCTCTCCTACCCCCCCCTTCCTCCAAAACAAAGACAATTGACAAGTTTGGTGTGTGCAAGGCACAACGAAAGCCAGCTCTGCGACAAGCTACCTGGGTGGCATCGCTCAACCGACCCCAGAAAGCGAGGGAAGGAGCAGATCCCAAACACCCAGGTGGGAGGTGAGCACGCAGGGCCTCGTTACTCTCACCCCCCTCTCGCATTTAGCCTGTAGTCCATCTGGAAAGAGCTCCGGCTTTTCACTTGCCAAGACGGATCAGATAAGGAGCACAAAGCCTCAATTTTCACTTACAGAGGAGCCGCTTTCATGTGATGCTGCCACCAGCAAACCATGTGATGAGGGCAGGGCATAAAGGACCATTTTCTGCTGGAGTGCTACGTCTGGAAGAATTAGCTTTTTGTGTTTCCTAGGACACAAACAAACCTAGAAGGAGCACTACCTTCCTGAACAGCAGGGTTTTTCGTGGGGCAGAGTGGTTTACAACAGCTCAGACACCCATCAGTCTCCTTCCCAAAGGAGAAGGGAACAGGATCGAGCTTTGAGATGATCTAAAGCTTTGAAGTACATTAAGGATAAAGGGCACATGTGGAAGATCTAAATACAACAGTTGATAGCAGCCTCAGTTTCACTTACGGGGTGGTTTTATGAAGGTGACGCTTGGGGCGGTGCCCTGGATATCATCCTGAATATCATCCCGGATATTCAGGACAGGTGAGCTCCAACACCAGAGCCGCCCTCATCACCGCCTCAAGTTCATTTTGGGGATGAGGAGCAGCACAGAGTGGGTACGACACTCCAAAGCTGCGCAGGCAGAGCCAAAGCCAGGCTTGTTTCCCCCCCTATTTAAGCTACAAGGTCTCCCCAAAGGGTAAAAGCCCATCAACTAATTATTCGTTATGTTTGCTCTTCCGCCTGCAAGTATGGGCATCGCATTTGACCCATACCACAACCTCAGGGATCGCCTGATGACTCAATTTGTTTCCTTTAGGCTGTTACGCAAAGAGGGGAAACTCACAGCAGGAACTCCTGAGAGGAGGGTGCTCGGCTATTCTGAAAACTGAGGTATCCAAGGACTGATCTTCCAGTCATGAAGACTTGGCTTCCCTTCCTGCATCCGTCTGGCAACAGCAAGAGAAGAAAAAAAAATTAATAGGATTGGCATTTTCCCTTCCACAAAAGGTAGAGGCTGGCAGGTGTGAGATCCGCCGCTGTTTGCTGCAACTCTTTGGCTTTGCCAAGCGATGAAATGCCCGCTGGAGACGGGCAGACGATCCCTAGCACTGAACCGAGAGGAAAGTTATTCATTTAGGTCAAACGTAATGCTGGAAACGTCCCCATTTACCAGGGCAACCCCCCCTCTCCCAGCAGCAGCACAGGCCACGTCCATCTCTTCCACAGCAGACAACGTTGTTTTGTTCAGGGTGAAATTGTAATTTCTCAAAATAGGACAGAACGGAGCAGCCTCCGCCGCCTGCCAAGGTTCACAGAGCAAACTACCAGGGGCCAGGGCAGAGCTGGTTTTCCATCCCTTGAAGCCGCACTGACCACACAGACATGATTTTGTAGGAAAATACTTTGCTAATCTCAGCTTATTCCCTTATCACACTGATCTTCAATTCTCAGATGCTATTTTGAGGACAAGGATAGAGACGTCTGCTGGAGAACGAGAAACAAAAGCAACGAGTTCCGGGAAGGGGATGAGCAGAAGTTCACTGGTCAAAATGAGACTATGCTCAAAATGAAATGGTACCTGCACAATTTAAGAGATAAGGGGCTGTCCCATTAACCCCAGACTGGTGGGCTCTGGTCTATCACAGTTGTCACGGCTATTCCCAATCTCCACTAGAAGGAAAGACAAACCCCAAGCCTGGTTATGGATTTCTTCCCTGGGAAGGAGTCAAGAGCTCTGGGTAAGCCCTTATGGGGAAGAAAAAAAAACCCAAACAAACAAAAAACAAACCGAACCACTAGAGGAGGCCAGGGGGAATGCACCAAATCAGGTACGCACAGATCTAAAAATCTAATATTTGTCAAGACTCACGTGAAATTATACGCAGCTCTCCTGATGCGGTATCACCACGCTCTCCACGAGAGGGAGACTACCGGCTGCCCCAGCACGCCCGGCTGCCACAGCCAGCAAGGACCGCAGCGCCGGAGGGTGCCGGCAGTGCCACAAATCTGGCAGGCCCTGCTTCCATTTCAGCAGCAGATGTTGCCCTCATCTGGCCCTGATTTGAGCTCTAAATGGTCCTGTCCACCCCCTCCTCCGCCTCAGACCTCCACGGTGAGGAACCCAGGATAGAGTAACAAAATGGATTTATTCTCATTTCCTCTTCTTGTAGAGATCAGTTATGTACAGAAACTGTAAAAAAACCTCAAGAGCCTTCTAAGAAGAGCAATTACAGATGCTGCTGGAAAATAAAATCACAGGTACTGGAAGGAACCGAGAGTCAGTTCGCTTTGATTGGGGGGGAATGAGCCTTTGAGGGAGTCTCTCTCTCCTTTTCAAATATCCTTGATGACCTCTTCAAGCTCCTCTTTTGTGTACATGTGGAACTTCATCCCCGGCTCCACTGTGGCAAGCTGAAAGAGAAGGAGCAAGGGGTTAAGTGTGCCTGCATATGTGAAGTGACAGCACGGGGCAGGGAACAGAGAACAGGCGAAGCAGACGGAGCAGCTGTTCCTTCTCGGCTGCCTGATCTGCCAGCCCAGCAAGATCATTCCACCCCGTAACATGCTCTTTGATTCCCTAAAATAGCTGCCTGCCGCAGAAATAGCTTTTAATTGACTCAGTCTCCTCATAGTAGCAGCAGCAGGGAACATCTATCGGGAACAGGCAGGCTCTGCTTCTGCTTGCTGGGGAAAAAAAGACCCCGTTAATACGAGTCCTTCATCAAACACTCCTTGCAGAGGGGCGGTTCTCGCTGCAGTTCAGTTTGGCCCTCAGCAGAAGTGCCTCTTCTCCTCCAGTAACCCACCAAGGGTACAAATCCTGGCCCTTTACGTGCCTTATGAGAGCCAAGATAACAAAACACTCAAAAAGGGGACTGAGGGTTAGCTCTGGGATACTGAGGCAGAGGCAAACCTGCATTTTGATCACCAAACAATGACAATAAGCAAGCCACGGTGCACCTTGCAGCTGCCTGGTGCTCTGTACAAGCAAGCCAAAGAGATCTCTTGCAAGGTAGTGCCCAAGGGACGAAGCTGGGGGACAAAATACTCTGCCCTGCCCCTTTGCCAGGAGCAGCGGGAAGCAGCATCGAAGGCAGACAGCTGAGACGTGTCACAGCGCGAGTACCAGAACAAGAGATACTTGAAGAATGAGAAGACTGGAAGAGGAATGTAAGCGGGACTTCGGTTCACACCTAGCTCACAGCACGGAGAGCCCAAGATATGGACAGCTGCCACGGGCGGGCAAGCCAGAAAGCTGCAGGAGCTCGCTGAGATGCTCCAAACCTCGCTCGCAGGCACCCCCCAACAGCAGGCATGTATCTTTACTCTTAAGGGATCAAAGTGTTTGGTTGCAATTAGCTGAAGGAAAACTGCAAAGGGTCCTGGCAAATCCCAGAGCTCTTCCTAGGTTTCTCTGTTTGCAAGGTCACCCATAAAACCAGCACGAGATGGTAGGATACGCTTCTGGGGTAGAGGGAGGGTAGCATTAGCCTTTTCCAAGGAGAAATGGCCGGAACGTTCAGCCCGAGAGCCCCTGACAGCCCAGGTTTTATCTGGCACTCTCAGACAAGTCAGAGACACTTGCAGGTGTCACTTTAGGCCCCTCAAATCACCTGTATGGGCGCTGGCGTGACACTAGACCCCAACGGACTTGACAACACACATGTATACATCCCGAAACCCAAAACAACTATTCAGAGACACCAACTACCCTGCTTTTCCATGTCTGCTCAAACCTGTGCCTCACCTTCTCCCTACAAACAAAAGCTTTATTCAACTACTCCCTCACAGGCTTCACAGGGAAGTAATTAATTTAAAAGCCTAACATTGTTTAAGGCTCCTGACCTTTGCCGCCAACGGATTTAACTCTTCCACGACCATCACTTCTCTTTGCTGCTAGATGGAAAAAATCTCGTACAAGAGGGGGAAGCGGCTAAGGTAAATAAACCGGGAGCACCACATACTTCTAAAAGGCTAGAAAGCAAAGCAGCTACTTCAGGTAGAAGATTTTCAGCCAGAAGGGTGACTTGAGTCAATAGAGACCTTTTAATCCTCAGCACATTCTTCTCATACTTAACCCTGATATGATTCTTCAACACGTTCAGAGCTTTGCCAAGCACAGTTAAGCCCTGTTAAACGGGGACATGACATAACGATACTGTACACGCTCCTCTGCCTCAATTTCTTTGCACTGTACTGCAGATCTTCCAGAAGAGACCTGGAGCTGATCGAGAGAGAATGGATCAGTGCGGGTTGGGATTGCATCTGGGGAAGCCGATTTTGGCTGGCCAGCATCGTTTCCGGACAGAGCGTTTAAGTTTTCAGCATGCTGTTGGTCCTTTCCCCCCCTCAAAGAACACTGCTTAATCATGTTAAAAAGGGTCCCCAGCAGCAGTATTTAATAAAAAAATGGACTGCACACTTTTAGGCTGTTTGGGAAACAGGTTCCCAGTGCTCAGAGGGAAAGGAATGGGAGAACGATGGGAGGAGAGCAGCTCAGGAGTCGGAATGACGTGATTTGAAAAGGTCTAGTGTCTCATAACCCGCCAGAAATAGAAGCAAACTCTATACGCCAGCCCTGTTCATCATCTATCCATTATCACTAACAAACTGGAAGGGTTTTTACCTTTGCTACCCAAAAAAGGAGCAGTACAAGTCTAACGAGGTAGGGTTTAATGCGACAGGTACCACTATGTTTGTGGGGATCTCCGAGAGCACTGCATGCTCGGGTCAAGCTGAGCTCTGCGAGCCTGACTGCTTGCATGCAAAAGCCGGAGGTTAGAGGAACACATTCGTTCCCGGAGGCTTCACCTCTTTGGTCCTCCTGTCCAACAGATTTTTGGCACCAACCCAAGACTGAATATAGCAAGTCCAGAAGCTGTATAATTTTCATTCCTTCTAATATTACAAGTACCAGGGAAAAAAAGAATGGCTAAACCCAGGGGAAGAAAAAGCGATCCGGCTCACACGATGGGTTCCCGCTGGCTGACTTGGCCTGTGTAAGGTCAGCAGGGGCTCCAGTCCACGTCCAGGAAGCCCCCCGAGAATCGTTTCTGCCAGCACTCGTGGATTAGCCAGGCCAACTGGCCAGGCTACACGCCTCTAGAAGTCAAAAGGAAGCTCCAACCTCCTCAGTGTGCCACATACAACACGCTACAACGGGCTAGCTTGAAAACGCAAGAACATCTGCAGCCCTTGGGAAGTCCTGAACTGTTCCACCAACTCATTCCTTGCTCTAAAAGCAGATGCAACCCTTCTCTCCAGAAAGCAAGCAGGCAGCTTTCTCAGCTGGACATTTAAAATGTAAGACACTATCAAGACACTCGCTGCGCAGCCAGCAGGATTTGCACTGAGGAAGCACTCCGCAAGCCACAATCACACACTGCTAACTGCGTCGCAGTTACCTCAATGTTGGTTGCATTCAGTTTCTCCTCCATAACTTGTTTCAGGATGACGAGGGAAGATTTGATTGCTTCTTTCAGCGTCATGGACTGTAAAACAAATCACTCATTAACTGCATTGTTGACGCTCAAGCAAGTTACCCCTTTTGACTGCGAAAGCGTGTTGCTTTCCCTCCCCCTCTTCTCAAATCCTTTAAGCTGTCACTGGTAGCAAATTTAAAAGCTTATCAAGTTATCTACAGCATCAACAAGAGATCAGAGGGCACTATTCAGGCAGGACAGTGACAATTGCAAGGATGGCAACTTTCTGCTTCTGTAGAACCTTTTACAAAGCTTAAGAACTGTTAATCTGGGCACATAAACCTTACTGTCGGGATCAGGACACAAGGGTCCATTTCTCTTCACCAGTTACTGTTTATCAAGCAGTTCCTTCCAACAAGCTCCAGTAGGAGCTCTGAAAAGCCAGGCTCCCTCTTGGCAAAAGCCTTCATGCTTTAATCACATAAATCCCTGCATGAGGGGGAACTAGAGCCAGAGGGCCAGGCAACATTTGAAGAGTGATGATAGCTGTGTTTGCAGTAACTTTGCACTTGGAAGATGGTTAACAAGCCAGGGAGCCCAGAACTTGGATAATTCCGCTAGTGAACAAATTAAGTTATTGAGTCTTAGGCTGGAAGTCTTCACAGCGATCAACACCATCAATTGTGCTTTTCATTACAGCGTTTAGTTTCTTACCGCACAAAATGGGCAGCTCCCTCCTCCTGGAGGGAAGAAAGTTTCTATTTAATATCAAAGAGAACTACTACTTGCAGCATAAAAGCCGTTAACTTCACTGGTTTAACAGGTCTGGTGAAACGAAGCCGCTCGCTTTAGCTCCTGACACTTCAGGCTGCATCCATACTGAGCCCCAATGCCGACTGGCATCATTCGTATAGCAGCTCTTTTATTTATAGAGTACTTCCTGACATGGTCTTAATTATCTCCCGCTAGAGGCAGAGACCGGCATCTCGGACACCGGTCTCGTGTTCCAGCTGCAGCCTAGGAGGAAGCTGGTGGTAGTAGTACTCCTCGTCGTAAAGATTCTCAGCAGCAGCTCAGCACTGACATTTAATCACGGGATCAACTGCCAAGGACCGAGTCCCACCCTGACAAGCTCACGCACCTCCTCTACAGCGCAAGAAGCGTCTTACGGATCACTCATCGGGAAGGAAACTACCAGATCCTTGTAGGTTGTGAGGTGCCTCTAACTCGTGAGATTTCAACCCCAATCCAGCTTTTTACCTTATGGTAAACCTCTTGCAGAGAGCTCTGTGCGCCTTCCGAGGCGGAGCCGATTGCTCTGGCATCGCACTGAACAAACGTCCCCGACGGGTCCATGTGAAACCTGTAGGAACATGAGTGAGAGAGTGAACGGCCGCTGCACCCCATCCCACGCTGGGGCACCCCAAGGCCTTTCCCACCAGACCCCCAGAGCACTCCCCAGAGCTCCCTGCACGGCTCAGAGCTGGGGAAGAACAAGGGCTCCTCAGGAGCGACAGCTTGACTGCGGGGCAGAGCTCGCAGCAGCCCCTCGCCGCGTCCAACCTCCTCCCTCATGCCCAGCAGCCTTGGAGGACTGCTGCGATTAGTGCAGCGGCAGGTCTCTCCTCCTGGCATGCAGAGGAGGAGAGCAAGGTTTGGGGAGTGCCAGAGTCACCTGCAGACCCACGCTGGGCTGGTAAGCTAGAAGGAGAGCTACACACTCCTGACACTGCCCTTCATACTCAGAGCAGAATCATTTTCCTTTTTATTTTCCCTCTTATCTTATTTTTTTAAATAAAACCAGCAAGTTTTCACTATTGCCTCTGGGAGGGAGACTTTATTGGGATGGCTCTGCTGAGCCGTTCCCTACCTCCAGCGGAGGTTGAGCGCTTGAAGCACAGGAGTTCAGGTTACAAGTACTCCACCACCTCCCCAAGGAATGTTACAGCAGGCTCCGCATATTATGTTACCGGTGGCTCTGCTAGTCCTTTAGGGAAAGGTAAGAACAAACTCGGGAGGAGGAGAGTTTTAACGCTTCCTTCCTGCCCAGGAAACCACATTCAAAAAAGCAAGGATTCAGTGAAGAGAGGGTGTTCTCTTCAACCCCAAACAAGCAGCCAGTGCTCAGGCTGCTGCAACCCGTGCTTTGAAAGGAAGGGTTTAAAAGCATTAACAAACACATCAGGTACATAATGGGATAAACCCCAAGCGTTTGGCTTAAGTAAAATCCCAGAATCAAGTCATTAAACTGTTCTGGGAAGTCCCAGTAAAGGTTTTTGTCTCTTCCCAGAGCTGGCCTGGGTTAAGAGAGCCGAACTTACAGCTGGGGTCCCTTCTCATCAACTCCTCCAAAAAGCAGCGCAACACCAAAAGGACGAGACTGCAACAGAAAGGAGCAAACAGGTTAGGTGAGGCCAAGGGCAAAGTCAGAGGGGAGCCAACAGGACCTCCCCAGAGCACCCCCAGCTCCGCACCATCGCCCCTGGGTCTGCGTCCTCCTCCCCAAACTGCAACGCCAGGTTGGACACGGCCTGTGTCACGCTCTCCACTGTCATGGTTTCGTTGTAGGTGAACCAGTGATTCTGCAAGGCAGGAAAAAAAAAAAAAAAGACTGAAATTATCACCTTGTTCCCAAAATATGACAATCCTGGATCGTTCACGCGGCGGGCTGGAGGGATGCCCTGTGTAGCCACAAAGATAACATCCCCCAGGCAGCCTGCCGGCACCCGGGGCACAACCCCGTTCAGCACCAGGAAGAGAGCAGGAAGTGCAGACAGAGCTGGGAGGCTCCTGCAGAGATTCCCTCGGGGATATCTAGGCCTTAGGATGCCACCAGGGAAAATGCAAGGCCGGAGCACTTTATCCCAGTGTCTGTTTCTGAAGCGATGGGGTTATCCAGATGTCCAGAGGGTGGAAGAGTGCTGACACGCACAAAAAACCTCACAGGAAAAGTCTTTACTACAGCACAGAGATTTGTACCTGGGAACTTCCGAGTAGTTGAGGTACCGAGTAAATTTAAGGGGCCAAAAGTATAACCAATACAACCAGTCTTTTGTCAAAACAAAGTTAGAGACACAGCCCCACACATTCACTGGAGCACTTCCACCAGTGCCGAGACACCCCTGGAGAACCTGCCGTTAAGATTCCCATCAAATGTGCGATACCAAAGAGGGAAAAAATACACAGGAGACTCCACCTGTTTGTTCTGCAAAAGCCCCGTGAAGGTAGCTATGCTCCCCACAAACCTCCTACTCCACACCGGTTCCTTTTCTGTAACAATCTTCCCGTGCCAGAGATCTCCGAGATGCCCCCAAGACTAGTGCTGTTGTTTTAAGAAGAGAAACGCCAAGTCTTACCTGAGTCTCCACTCTTGCTTTATCAATTAAAGTCTTTGCATCAGCTATTAAACCACTCATGGCACACCCTGGAATCAGAGAGGGAAAACACGAGTCATTTCACCAATTATTTGCGATGCACTCTTCCCTCAGACTTCCCAAAGCCCAGGATGAAATACGAAAGGCTGCAGGGCAGAGCAAGTCCCTGCGCGGGAGCAGACAGCAGTGCTGCACCACAGCTTGCTGGAAAAGAAAGACAGAATCGAAACAGATTTGCTCAAGAGCAAGGATGGACACCGAGCTGAAGGGCAGGTACATAACTGAGTGCTCCCTGTCACACCTCGCACCCACCCCCAATCTGAACTGGTTTAAAAAAGCCACATTTGAGGGTTTCCAAGAGAAGCTACCCAACAGAAACACAACCTGCTTGGAAGGGGAACTCATTCATCCCCTCCATGGGGAAGGCTGGCTAACCCACAGCTGGGGGGGGATGCAGCAGGAACCTCCAGCACAGATCCTGCTCCAGGAAGAGAGGGGCTGTATCATGAGCACATGGGAGAAGGAAATTAGACTCTTCAAGAGCTCCTTCCACGACCCATGTCATCAGCAACACGGGTATTTCGGAGGTGGTCTGCTTTTCAAGGCGACATATTTGGTAATGAGCCCATCCCGGGCCCCCTCACGGTGCAGGAGGCTGCTGCGAGCAGGGGTACAGGCTAACATTAGTGCTCCGAGAGAAACTGGCCTCGAGTCAAACCTTTTGCAGTAATTCCCTCCCAGATCTAAATTTGGGATAAGCTTTCATGAGGGAGGTCATTGAAGCAGGGGGGGTTGCTTCAGCTGCCTCTTCCTGCTCCTGTAACTATGTCCTGCTGGCCTGGAGCCTGGAAAACCAGTGACCAGAACCTGGTGTTCACTGGGAGGGATGAGCATTCCCACTTGGCTCGGCAGAGCTGCTTGCAGGAAGGCTAGCCCTGAAACGCAGCTTCTGAAACTCCCAGGGGACAGAGTCTTATTTTAAATATATATATCTCTTGCTCCAAAACTTGAGGGATGCTCCCAGGGCTCTACCAGAGGGGCACCCAAAGCTCACTGCTTTCTCCTTACCTATGTGGGAATCGATTTCTACAATCTTCTCGATGCTGCTGGGTTCCATGAGGGGAGAGGTGATCCTCTTCTCCACGGCCAGGCAGACGCCCTCCGAGGTCTGGATCCCGATGGCCGTAGAACCAAGCTAAAAACCACCGCACAGTTACCACCACCGCACCCCAAGGCAGGGTCTAGCCGCGACAGCTCACATGAGTATAAACAGTGTAACGTTAATTTTGTCTTGTATTATTTGTACATGTTTTGTTTCGGAGACAATCGCATCACCCACAAGAGACTATGGCTTTGCACACCAAATCTTAAATGTTATGACTTGAACTAGGAAACTGGAAAGGTTAAACCCATGCTACTTCCCAGCTGATTAGTTTATCAGAACCCAGCAGGGCTGCTGCAAATCATTAATCTCTTCTCCAAGCAACATCAATTTTTACAGCTTAAAGCCTTATGAATTTAAAAGGCCTTGCGAATCTTCCCTTGCAAGACAGGAATTAAATTTTAAAGCGAGAGAGGAGGATTTCACATAATGGCCTTAATTCCAACTGCATCTGTACTTCTGGCTTGGACATTTTTATTTCCATTAGCTCTTTTTCTCCCAAGTGTCCTCATATCCACAAAATTTACAACAGGAATAAAAGCATTTTGCGCATGTACCATTTTCCAGGCAGCAGTTATTCACCCGCAGCCAAGATCACAGCAAGTTTTACCCGGGTCTCGCAGGACACCAGTGTCTCCACAACTACAGCCGAGGTGGGGTCAGATCTCAAGGGCTCCCGGCAGCTCCTACTTTGCTCCCACCAGCCCCTATCTTGCTCCCAGCACCCGTAGCTTTTCCACACTGGGGAATTTACTGGAATAACCATACCAGCTGCAGCGTGGAGATGCTGACTCTGATATGCAAGTATAATTTTAGCGGTAAGCTTCCCCAGGTAACTACACCGATAACCTTAGGCCTGGCAGAGGGCAATCTCCCTGTTGCAGGCACTGATGGTTTTAGATGTTGCCCAACGCTCCCGTCCTTTAAGCACACAGCCTGCCACAGCTGCGCACAAACCCCAAGGGAAGAAGGGACACCTGATGACATTTCTGATGTATTTTTGTTAATGAAGCTACAGCACACGAATAAAAACTCCTCCTACACCCCTGACGCACAGGTACCACACATAACATGTTGCAAGAGCCACCTGAGCTGCAGGAATTTCGTCGGCAAGTTTATGGGCTGATCTGGAAAAAAAGAGAAGCCAGAAGGCTTCCGTATGATTGCTACTCTAGTAGATGTATTTGTAATTATAAAGTCAGCACGGTGACTGACATCCTTCTGAGAGTTTTTACTTCCCAGTGCCTTAATAAACATCATTACTTTTTGTCTCCTCATTTAAGTAGTACTTCAACGAGCTAAACCAGAACAGGGAAGTCAAAGTCAGCACCCTCCTTTTCCCTAGTCGGAACACAGGCCTGCTCAGAGCTTCTTCGCTTCATCACTTGACCAGTTTCCCCCAAGTTTAAACTTATTCCCAGTCAGCGCCCACATTCTAAGAAACAAGAACACTTATTAAGAACACTTAATGCCTCAGGCCATTCGGCAGCAGTAGGTTAGTTTGCTCGTAATAACCTTTACGTTCACGTTTTAAAATTCACCTGAGCAAACGGTGACCCACTCCAACCCGCAAGAGCAGCAAGGTAAAAAAAGGAAAGTTGACCTAGTGAGAGAAAAGTTGCCACTTTGGGTTTGGTTTGTTTTTTTTTTAGGGGATTCCATCTTTCTAAAGCCCACGGACCAGAAGGGAACACGGCATTAGCTCAGGGAAGCGAAGTGAAAGCAGAGCACTCCTTTGCTCTTAGACAAGCGTTTACGGACACAAAGTGGACAAGGCGCTGGCAGTGTGAGCTTCTGCAGGCAGCGTCACAGTGTAGAGGCATTCAGGACTTCTCGCTTAAACATTCGCTTTTAGTAGGTTTGATTCAGGGATTAGCATCTTCAGATTGTGTTTGGTTTTGGGGTTAAATTGGTTGGTAGGAGAGAGGGAGAGGAACATTCCCCTGCATTTGGTGGAGATTGATAGCTTTTGATTCTTCACAATCCATAAAAGAACAGAGCTCCAGAAGGTTCGGCTGGACAGAAGAAATTGAACATCGGCACACAGCTCTCCTACTACAAATCGTAGGTGAAAGGCTGGCAAAGAGCTGCCAGAGCAGTTGCACGCAGGAGCAGTGCCTACGGGGAAAGGCAGTAGCTCCCACTCAGCGTTGCGTACTGCCCAGGGTGCCGGCCAAACCCTGCCTCGCTGCAGAGCGAGGTCAGAGTCCAAATAAGCGGAACCTGCCTGTTTTATTTCTGACCAAACCCAGGCTTTGGGTTTGAAAGAGCCCTTAACATCACAGTTTGGCAACCAGACGCAGCTGACCATACCTTTATGGCCTCAATGGCATACTCCACTTGGAACAGCCTCCCCTCCGGAGAAAAAGTGTTCACACCCCTGTAAGAACAACATCAGAGACGGTGTAAAGGGCAGGAAACTGAAGGCTGACAAGAAATGCAGTTCCTTATTCAAAAGCAATAGCGGGAAGGGTGATGCCAGCTGGGGACAGGCAACACAGGAGGGGCAGCTGGAACACGTCACGGCTTCGCTAGAGCCCATCACCCTCGTGGCAGACACTCGCAGGGTCTGGATTCAGGATGCTTACAGAGAAAGAGAACAAAAGGAACACCAGCAGGTCTAGTTACAGGTGAGGAGGAGCTCTGTTTCCACAGCACACTTCACACCGCGGATGCTGGAAGCACGCTGCCTTCGGACTCCAAACAGTGCACCTTCTCTCAGCACCAGGAGACAGGAGGATTTTGTTTTACCAGCACAGACTCGTTCCTTTTTCTGGATACCCCATCACATCCCATCCCCATCCTCCCCAGACACCAGCCCAGCCTGACTTCCACCCCCCTGCACAAAGGGGGACGACGACCCTGCCCTCCTCCACCAGACCCATTGTGCCAGTAGCGGAGAGAAGCGCTGCGCCCGGGGACTCCATCCACATGCAAAACCCTCCAAGGGATTTCTTAAAAGCCACCTGGTTTCAGGAGACATTTAGCAAGATAAACTACAGCCTTATCAGACA
>NW_009635472.1:0-334 GCF_000690535.1 Cariama cristata | reverse complement strand
TCCCTCCCTTTTGCAAAGCTGGTGAAATGTCGTAAAAGGGTCGTACCTGCAGAAGAGTGCAGATGGGACAGGTGACCAAAAACGGACCAACGAGGTATTCCTTCCCATACACGTCATATTCGGTATAAAGCTAAGGGATCATGCGTGTCAGCTCTTCTTCTTTCACAGCTGGCATTGCTGTAGGACTCTGCTCATTTTCCTGCATTCCTGAATCCGGGTCCCATCTGCTGCTGAGTCCAGTCTGAGATATTCTGGTGCCCACTCTTCTGCATCAGCACTGTGAGCCACCATGGCATGCAATTCCATGGTCATCATTGGGAAACTCAATATCGGT
>NW_009635471.1:0-1060 GCF_000690535.1 Cariama cristata | reverse complement strand
GCACCTGTCTTGCACCTTCATTTTCAATACCTAGTGAAAGATTGTTAGGAAGTTCCTGCTGGTTTTGGACTAGTTCAAATGGCTAACTTACAGGCAGCAGGACCATCCCTTAAAGGCCTTCGGTCCTCCCTGTCTAGTTAAGTTGTATAAGGAACTTGAGGACTTGTTTCCTTAGACATCTACAGCTTAAACAGAAGTGGTGGACTAAGTTAGGCAGAAGGGATATCGCCCAGCTAAGGAGAGAGCAGTTGCTGTTGTTTACCTTGACTTTAGCAGGGCATTTGACACTGTATTGCATAACAACCTTACAGACAAGCTGATGAAGTATGGTTTAGGCAAGTGCCCAGTAAGGTGGATTGAAAACTGGTTGAATGGCTGGGCTGGGAGGATTGTGGTCAGTAACACAAAATCCAGCTGGAGGCCAGCCACCAATGATATACCTCAGGGGCTAATCCTGTTCAACTTTTTCTTTAACAATCTGGTTGTGGGACAGAGTGCACCCTCAGCAAGTTTGTAGGCAATTCAAACCTGGGAGGGGTGACTGATACGCCAGAGGATTATGCTGCCATTCAGAGGGACCTTGACAGGGTAGAGGAACAGACAGGCAGGAATCTCATAAAGCTTAACAAGGGGAAATGCCAAGTCCTGCCTCCTGTCTATGGAGGAATAATGTGAAACAACAATACATGCTGGAGGCCAACTACCCGGAAAGCGGCTTTGCAGAAAAGGACCTGGGGATCCTGGTGAACACAAAGTTGAACATGAGCCAACAGTGTTGCCTTGCAGCAAAGAAGGTTGGCAACACAATGGGCAGCATTTGGAGAAGCATTGTCAACAGGTTGAGGGAAGCGATGCTTTCTCTCTACTCTGGACTGGTGGGACACATCTAGGGTATGGTGTCCAGTTCTGGGCTCCCCAGTACAAGAGAGATATGGACATACTGGACCAAGGACAGCAAAGGACCACAAAGATGATCAAGAGACTGGAGCATCATCCGTATCAGGAGAGGCTGAGAGTGTTCAGCCTGGGGAAAAGAAAGTCTGGGCCTGATCTTATCAGG
>NW_009635470.1:8394-11140 GCF_000690535.1 Cariama cristata | reverse complement strand
CCCTGTTTTAGCCAAACCAGGACAGACTCAAATGTTACTTTTTTTTCAAATTGTTGCCAGACAGCATTGATTATTTATAGCTTTATACTACAACTGCTGTCTCTTCCATATCTTACTGTACCAACATCAGTTGGAAAAAGATGATTTAAATATCTCACACAATGCAAAATGCCATCCCATATTTTCCTCAAGAACATGGTACAAATAACCTCAAGAACACCGGAAGGACAAGACTGATCTCATGAATGTCAGCAATAGGAAATGATACAATGACTAAATGTTAAACTACTGCAAGATCTGCAGTGATCTCTCTCCTCTTATTCAAGAGAAAATCCACATCACCTACACTTGAATCCTCACAGTCTTTTAACCAATACTGAGACCTGGAGTCTCCTCTCAGTATGTTCAATCCAAATACAGAATAAATATATCCTAGGTGTGAAGAATAAGTCTGTCTTCAATATCCAGTTATTCCTTCCAAGCTGGACACAAAAACCTCCAAATAATTTTAAATAATTAAACAAATTGGAATGTTATTTGCTTATTTCAGAGTAAAGTGCATCCATACATATCCCCTTTTAAAGGGAATATTTTTATTTATCCCCTAGGTACTGGAAAAAGTATTAAATGTCTTTGTGTATAAATAATTATAGTTATGGCTAATAATAGAACTGCCTCGGCTATTACAAAGCACAGTAAGACAAGTAATGGAATCTGTGGGCTTCATGATTTATGAATAAAAGCCTGTAGAATTTCAAGTCCATTTGGAAAGAGAACAGGAATGGAGTTTTAAAGATTTCTTGCATCTAATTCTACACCATTGTTAACAAAAAACATTACTCACTCCCTGATCTGTATTTCTGGTATGGTCTCTTCATCACTATATAAATGTAGATATAAAGCTGTCTATCATCTGTACAGAAATGTTCTACACCAGCTTCTTTTAAAAAAAAATAAATGAAAGCAGTAGCTGAGACTTGGTAAGCATTTAAGGAAAGATACTGCAGCAAAAGGACAAACATGATCACTTTCCTGGAGATTAAAAGCAAAAATGTCATGTACTGCTAATTTACCAATTTAGCTCACATATTTGCAGGGAACGTTTATGGATTAAATCATAAGGATCAACAGCCTTACACCAACAAGGCAAATGAAATGTCTCTGTGAAGAAATTTTCATCTGCAAACTTCTTCCCAATTTACATTCTTACAATGAAGAACTAACAAATCAGTCTATAAAGCAGAGCAATGGAGTAGACAGAAATGTTTTTAAATTGCCACTTTAAGCACAATTTATCTTCTTGGAGGGCTCTCAGCCATCTCAATGGCTAAAGCACTGGAAGACGAATATTTCCAGATGAGTTGTTTCCTTGCATGACCTTGAACCACTGTTTTCACCTTATCTGTGCCTCAGTTTCCCACCACACAGAGAAGACAGCATGAACAAAAAGTTATACAAGCTGAGTTGAGACACTGAACGGAAAGTATTCCTTGAACACAAGTGACAGCTGTCATATATTCTGGTCTATGCCTTTTCTTAGTGTAGTCCCTGTGACCTTTAATGCTTAACAAAATAAATGGCTTACTTGGCTGATTTTGTTGATAAAATGAGGCACCTTGCAAACAGTTAGGCAAAGACATTTCGTATTTGCATCCTAAACCTGTTCCAGCAGTAATGCTGATTTCCTCCTCAGAACCCCCGCAGCTTAAAGTCAGATCTAAGCACAGAAGACAGTATAGGAGTTAGCTCCTTCCTACACCTCCTATACCACCTACTGCTGGTGATTTACTGCCAATTAACAATTGCATATACAATCTTTTCTGAAACAGCTTCTCCAGTCATCCAAATATATACTATATTGTCTACTTGTTCTTAAAGAGAGGCTTTAAGTCAATGAAAAATAAGCACGCACATGATTAATTTCAGCATATGTGACTGACTACTGTATACGGCTTTAAAACATTGACTTGAGCTAGTAAGTTGGACACGTATCCCTCTGGCCCTCAAAGGTTACCCAGCTTGCACAAATAGTGTAAGGGGGGAAAATAAAAATAAAATCAACAAAAGTTGATCATATAGGTTCTTTTGGTTTTATACTTAGGCTGAACTGATAATTTTAATTTCTAAATACCATTAAGAGTCCCAACATGCTCAAACTTTATTTTATATATACAAGTATATCATTTCAGTGAATTTTACTACTAATTTTAGTTTCAAGAGCTTAAAATTCTATAAACAATTGTAGCTCATCTTTAATTACTTTCTACTAACATATAAAGGCACAAAAAGTTTCTAACAATATAGTTTGCATATATATGCAAGTCCTGCTTGACCAATCTGATCTCCTTCTATGACCAGGTGACTCGCTTGGTGGATGAGGGAAAGGCTGTAGATGTGGTCTACCTGGACTTCAGCAAGGCCTTTGACACTGTCCCCCATGGCATTCTCCTGGAGAAACTGGCAGCTCATGGCTTGGACAGGAATACACTTCGCTGGATGAAAAACTGGCTGGCCAGCCGTGTCCAGCAAGTGATAGTGAATTAAGCTAAATCCAGTTGGCAGCCGGTCACAAGTGGTGTTCCTCAGGGCTCAGTGTTGGGGCCAGTTCTGTTTAAAATCTTCATTGATGATTTGGAGGAGGGGATCGAGTGCACCCTCAGTAAGTTTGCAGATGACACCAAGCTGGGTGGGAGTGTTGATCTGCTTGAGGGTAGGAAGGCTCTACAGAGGGATCTGGACAGGCTGG
>NW_009635470.1:4304-8329 GCF_000690535.1 Cariama cristata | reverse complement strand
GGATGAGTGGCTGGAAAGCCGCCTGGGAGAAAAAGACCTGGGGGTGTTGATGGACAGCCGGTTGAACATGAGTTGGCAGTGTGCCCAGGTGGCAAGGCCAACAGCATCCTGGCCTGCATCAGAAACAGTGTGGCCAGTAGGACTAGAGAAGTGATCATCCCTTTGTAGTCCGCGCTGGTGAGGTCACACCTCGAATCCTGTGTTCAGTTCTGAGCCCCTCACTACATAAGGACATTGAGGTGCTGGAGCGTGTCCAGAGAAGAGCAACAAAGCTGGTAAACGGCCTGGAGAAAAAGTCTTATGAGGAGCGACTGAGGGAGCTGGGGTTGTTTAGTCTGGAGAAAAGGAGGCTGAGGGGAGACCTTATCGCTCTCTACAACTACCTGAAAGGAGGTTGTAGTGAGGTGGGGGTTGGTCTCTTCTCCCCAGTAACTAGCCATAGGACTAGAGGAAACGGTCTCAAGTTGCGCCAGGGGAGGTTCAGGTTGGACATTAGAAAGAACTTCTTCACTGTTAGAGTCGTTAAGCATTGGAATGGGCTCCCCAGGGAGGTGGTGGAGTCACCATCCCTGGAGGTGTTCAAAAAACGTTTAGATGTGGTGGTTCAAGACATGGTTTAGTGGGTTTAGCGGGCATGGTGGCATCGGGTATACGGTTGGACTTGATGATCTGTGAAGTCTCTTCCAACCATAATGATTCTATGATTCTATGATATTCCTTAAGGAACATTTTAATTTCCCTCCATACAGTTAGCTGTTGTTGACAACAGGAAAAAAACCACTAAAACTATGATAATCTCATTCTTTTGTTTTCTGTAAGGGCTGCATTGCTTGTAACACAGGAGCACATAGCAAACAAATCAGGAAGTTCCATTTCAGATAAAAATAAAGCATTTCTGTAGTCCTGTGCTCTAAATTCTTCTTCAACATAAGCTGATCAAGAGGGCTAAAAGTGATTTCACAAAATCTTGAAAAAAGAGCTGATGTCATCTCCTGTCCCCTTTCCTATCTAATCATAAATAGAATTTATCTTTATGTCACATATACTCATTGCCATACACAGCAAATTAGCCTCCCTTGGAATTCATATTTGAGAGTCATCAGAAATGCAAGAGTTCAGAGACATTAGTAAATTACATCTCAAACCATACAGAGACCAGCATGGGATGTAGGAAGACAAAATGGCTCAAGTTTCTTGAATAAGTTGCAAATTATTTATAACATTTCAAAAGGCTTATTTCACTAATCTGTGAAATAAGTTGCTGTAATGGTTTAATTCAGAAAAATCAGCAACTGTTCCAGGTCAAAAGCACTTCTTTTTTTCTCCTCTACAGGAATATTTTGGCAACTAGACTAAATACTAAGAACAGGTGTGTGAAGCCCCTGTGCTGCCAGCAGCCCTCCATGGATGGAGCTGCTCCCTAAAAGGCCCTCATGGGCCTTGCCACACCCATCCCAGACCCTCAAAACACATCTTCAGATGCTGATTATGGAGCACCATGAAAATTCAACTTTTCTACTTGACAGCTGCGAATAGGACTGTGCCATTAACACTGGCACGTCTTGCTGGTTTCCAAACAGCCTGTCCAGTGCAACATCACTGTTTCTGGAGTGGAGCAATTCCTGAAATAGGAGCCAATGATTCCCACCTTAATGTTACAAGTTTTATTTGCACAGGACAATCAGAGAAACAGCAGAAAGCCACTCCAGACAGATGTTTGAGTCACAGATCATAAGGAGGGTTACAAGCCCTCACGGGCTGTGTCTCTGGGGTTCCAGCGCCTAAGGTAGAAAGCACCATACCTAAAAAAGTCAGATTCAGGGTTTGGGTGTTGGTTCCCCCCCACCCTGTCATCTTTTAGAGTCACTGTTTTTCAGAGATATTCCTACATTAAAAGGGACTTTTGACAAAGAAAGACAGTAGGAATATGAGCTTGGCTAAGACTTTCATTTATACATTTTCTTCCGTCACTCACTTTTTATAGGTGAGCCTATAAAATGCTACCAAGGTTTCTTGTTTGGACTGCACAAAGGAAAACAAAGCCCCTGGCAAGAGAACTGCAATTGCTTGAACACTGTGGTAAGAAAACTGGAACATAGCCCCTATCTCAAGACTTTCAAAAAACCTCGTATCTGGAGGGCACTGATCTTCAAAAACTAGTTCACTTAAATCGATTCATATATTTCCTACATAAAAACATTAATGTATATTCCATTTCAAGCCACTTAATAGCTGAAACAAACCTAAGTTTCAAAACAGGTAGTCTGTACTACAGTACGATATTCACCAAAATGTCTTTTTCCTTTAAGCTGCACGTGCAAAAGCTGATTTGCTTCTAGAAAAATATTATCTTTTTAGCTGAATGATTTTAAAGGTATCTAAATTGCTCCTTTATGGAAAGATTTTTTTTAAAGACAAAAGATCTGCTCTTTTCCCAAAATACTCACAATTATTTCTTGAATAAAAACAAGTTTTTACTTCTGCATAATTTCAAGTGTATCTTCAAATATTGAAATAAAGCAACACTTCATGTTTGAAAACATATTTCGATAAAATCTACATTTTTGGAAGTTGGCCTAGACTCTAATATGCACAGACAACCATGGAAAATGCAGGAAGTGCTCAAATAATGTTTGTTTTCTGACTAAATAGATCACAGAATCATCGAATGGTTTGGTTGGAAGGGATCTGAAACACCATCTAGTTCCAACCCCCCTCCCATGGGCAGAGACACTTTCCACCAGACCAGGTGGCTGAAAGCCCCATCCAACCTGCCCTTGAACACTTCCAGGGATCAGGCATCCACAGCTTCTCTGGGAAACCTCTTCCAGTGCCTCACCACCCTCACTGTGAAGAATTGCTTCCTAACATCTAATCTAAATCTTCCCTCTTTCAGTTTAAAGCCATTGCCCCTTGTCCTATCACTACATGCCCTTGTAAAAAATCCCTCACTAGCTTTCTTGTAGGTCCCCTTTAGGTGTACTGGCAGACTGCTATGAGGTCTTCCTGCAGCCTTCTCTTCTCCAGGCTGAACAACCCCAACTCTCTCACCCTGTCTTCATAGCAGAAGTGCTCCAGCCCTCTGATTGTCTTCATGGCCTCCTCTGGACTTGCTCCAACAGGTCCATGTCCTTCTTGTGTTGGGGGCCCCAGAGCTGAAGGCAGTACTGCAGGGGGGGTCTCACCAGAGCGAAGTAGAGGGGCAGAATCCCCTCCCTCACCCTGCTGGTCATGCTGCTTTTGATACAGCCCAGGATATGGTTGGCTTTCTGGGCAGTGCACATTGCTGGCTGATGTTGAGCTTTTCATCAACCAACACCCCCAAGTCCTTCTCCTCAGGGCTGCTCTCGGTCCTTTCTCCACCCAGCATGTAATTGTGCCTGGGATTGTCCCGACCCAGGTGCAGGGCCTTGCACTTGGACTTGTTGAACTTCATGATGTTTGCAGAGGCCCAACTCTCAAGCCTGTCAAGGTCCCTGTGGATGCCATCCCTTCTCTCCAGTGTGTCGACCACACCACACAGCTTGGTGTCATCTGCAAACTTGTTGAGGGTGCACTCAATCCCCCTGTCCACATCACTGACAAAGATGTTAAACAGCACTAGTCCCAATACCGACCCCTGAGGAATGCCACTTGTCACCATTCTCCACTTGGACATCGAGCCGTTGACTACAACTCTTTCAGTGCAACCATCAATCCAGTTCCTTATCCACTGTCAAATGGTGGTCCATCCATCAAATCCATGTCTCTCCAATGTAGAGACAAGGATGTCATGCAGGGCAGTGTCAAATGCTTTGCACAAGTCCAGGTAGATGACGTCAGTTGCTCTTCCCTTATCCACCATCGCTGTAACCCCATCGTAGAAGGCGACCAATTTTGTCAGGCACAATTTGCCCTTAGTAAATCCATGTTGGCTGTCACCAATCACCTCCATATTTTCCATGTGCCTTAGCATAGTTTCCAGGAGGATCTGCTCCATGATCTTGCCAGCCACAAAGGTGAGACTGACTGGTCCATAATTCCCC
>NW_009635470.1:0-4294 GCF_000690535.1 Cariama cristata | reverse complement strand
CAGCAGGAACTTCCTCAGACTGCCACAGCTTCTTAAATATGATGGACAGTGGCTTAGCCACTTAGCTGGAGCATGTCCAAAGAAGGGCAACAAAGTTGGTAAAGGGTCTAGAGAGTAAGCCTTACGAAGAGTGGCTGATGGAACTGGGGTTGTTTAGTCTGGAGAAGGGGAGGCTGAGGGGAGACTATTACTCTCTATAACTACATGAAAGGAGGTTGTAGTGAGGTGGGGGTCAGTCTCTTCTCCCAAGTAATCAGTGACAGGACAAGAGGAAATGGCCTCAAGTTGCACCAGAGGAGGTTTAGATTGGACATTAGAAAGAATTTCTTCACTGAAAGGGTTGTCAAGCATTGGAACAGGCTGCCCAGGGAAGCAGTAGAGTCATAATCCCTGGAGGTATTTAAAAGGCATGTAGACGTGGTGCTTAGGTATGTGTTTAGCGGTGGTCTTGGCCATCCTAGGTTTATGGTTGGACTTATCTTCTTATGATCTTATGGTGGGAGTGGACTTATGATCTTATGGACTTATGATCTTAAAGGTCCTTTCCAACCAAAATGATTCTATGATTAGTCACTTGATCCACCAGTTCCCTTGGGACCCGCAGATGCATCTCATCAGGTCCCATGGACTTGTGCACCTTCAGGTTCCTTAGATGGGCTCGAACCTGATCTTCTCTTACAGTGGGTAGTTCTTCATTCTCCCAGTCCCTGTCTTTGCCTTCTGTGACTTGGGTGGTATGGTTGGAGCACTTGCCAGTGAAGACTGAGGCAAAAAAGTCATTGACTACCTCAGCCTTCTCCATGTCCTAGGTAACCAGGTGTCTCATTTCCTTCTGGAGAGGGCCCACATTTTCCCTAGTCTTCCTTTTTATCACCAATGTACCTATAGAAGCTTTTCTTGTTACCCTTGATGTCCCTGGCCAGATTTAATTCTATCAGGGCTTTAGCTTTCCTAACTTGATCCCTGGCTGCTCAGACATGTCTTTGTATTCCTACCAGGCTACCTGCCCTTGCTTGCGCACTCTGTAGATATCCATTTTGTGTTCAAGTTTGTCCAGAAACTCCTTGTTCATCCATGCAGGCCTCCTGGCATTTTTGCACAACTTCCTTTTGGTTGGGATGCATCGCTTCTGTGATCCTTGAATATTAACCAGCTCGCTTGTGCCTCTCTTCCCTCCAGGGTTATCCCATGGTACTCTACCAAGCAGCTCCCTGAAGAGGCCAAAATCTGCTCTCTTGAAGGCCAGGGCAGTGAGCTTGCTGTGCACAAGATGTAAACCTCAGGATGCGCAATATTACAGTGCTCTGATTTACAAAGAGGTGGCTAAGTTTTCTCAAACTGGTCAGGGTATGAAATGCCAGGGCTGGGGAATTTGTACCAGTCCACTAAGTAATATTTCCTGAAAACTAACTTTGCCTAAAGGCTGGTATCTGTGCAAATCTTGCTTGGTACCTTGTATTTTTATTGGTAAGATTAAACATTTCCCAGAAAAGCCAAATCAGAAGTTTTCTGTACTAAACACTGAAACCCATCATGACCTGCTTTTGGTCAGCTGTGTTCCCTTGATAAAAGGGATGACAGGCCAAAAGTAATACTACGCTCTTTTATTAGTGCAATAGCAGGCAGAGGATAACACTTATTAAAGTCAAGCCTTCTGTCTCCAGAAATACCAACACTGGCTACACCTAATATTGCTAATAAAAAGTTTATTATCCAGAAAAGTAGTGGCTTTTTTGGTCATTCTTATTCTTGGAGTGGCTTCACTAAGATTATCTGAAGAGTTTCAATAGATTCAAATGAAACTTCATCCATCACATATACAAAAACTCCAAATTATTCCTACAGAAAGCAATAAAAATTTGGAGAACCTACAACAGGACACAGAAGTACATACATAGGTACACGGGATTCCCATCAGCCTTATTTCTATATAGCAAAACCTCATTTGTGAATTCATTACTTCAATTTAAGGAAGTGTTTCAGACATGATTTATTGGTCTTATTTACATAAAACTATGGGAGTAAGTATTCCTTCTCCCACTTCTCCTACCTCAGCCAAACATACATATTAAGTAATTATGTGAGAAGTAGATGCCCTGGATTTATGTATCTTAGATATCGGCATGCAAAAGGAAGCACTGGCATTTCAGGACAGCAGAAGTAAGCTGTATTAGTAGATGGTACCATACTCTTAGCATTACGGTGGTCAGATATGATCCCATAGCAATCAAATTTCTCATTATTTACTGCTAAAGTTTTGCACAACAGATTAGTCAGTTGTTCATAAAGAAAATTTTGGTGTTATGGATTTAAAGATGTATTCAGTACATTTAAACTTGCTTTCAAATGATGATGCAAAGCAAAATTCCACAGGATACACAATCAGCAAAGACACATTGAAGAAAAATAGACAGGACTGAGTTTAATTGCCCTTTAGAATAGTGTATGCTTCTGATCCGAGAAACGCCAGAGGTGCTCCCAATTTTCAGATACCAATTGGTAAATACAACAAGGTCTAAACATTTGGTGACATGAAACTTGACATGCACATGTGCGTACACCAGCTGTAAAAAATACTTCAGTTAACATGATTTCTCCAACAGCACGTGTGTGATATATTGGCTGTATTAAGAAACAGGCTTTTTCCCCAGTCCAGGAGCAAGTCTGAATAATTTCCATTCTTTGTGCAGCTGGACAAGCATGTGAAAAACAGCACTTTGTACGGTTTACATACATGCCTATCAGCACAGAGACTGCTAGAGAGACAAGTGGGCATAGCCTCTGGGATACTTGTTAAACAGAGAGCAAGACTTTACCAGATAACCTCCTTCCATCAGGACTTCTCCCCCTATACAGTACCAGCTGGAAAAATCTTAACAATCCACAACTGAGTAACTCTGAATTATGTAAAAGACTGGAGATTCCTTTTAAGAAACAAACCAGAAACCTCATTCCTCAAACTGAGTCACTGAGGAAGCAGGTCTGCTCTGCCTCAGCTCAGAGCTCGACCAGGGACACCCAGATGTCATTCGGGAGCTGCCTCACTCCCCAGGTCAGTCACCTGCAGGGCAGCCACAAAAACCAGGGGAAGCACCCCAATTTGAGTCCACTGGCAAGCCAGAGATAACATCTGTACGGGCGTGGATGTTTGTGAAGTGCTGAAGCACCCAGATTGTTAGGGACCCTAATAAAGTCTATCACTAAAGAGTGCCAGCACCCAGAATAACCCTCTCTGCATCTGCCCTGTCATAGTAGAATAAAACAAACTTGAGCCACAGAACTGACCCTCAATAAGGCCACAGCTCATCTTCCTTGTTTAAACTGTGATTGTCTTTGTGTGAGTGAAATTGACACTTACGGTGATGAATAATGACAATGCCATTAATATGCTCCTGCTTAAATCTGTTAAACATAGGCCCTCATAAAGGCAGAGGCTATCATGTCAGTTTAAGAAAAGCTGACTGATGTATTAATGAGAGATACTCATTAGCAAAATTAGATCTGCTGTTCAGCAAAGGTATCACCCTTTTTGTGATAGAAGTGCGCACACTGGGCTGGAGGATTTCTGGCAGAAGACTGTCAAGGATAAACACTAACCCTTCTGTCCATAACACAGCAGCTCTAATTTAAAAGTGCTACAGCAAGTGAAACAACTCAGCATTTGGCTGACAATCAGCAAATACTTTCTGCTCGTAGTCGGACCCCTGCAATGCATATGGTTCAGAAGAAAGCTTTAAGCATGAATGATAGACTCTGTGTCTGACTGAGTGCCACTGCTACATCTGTTCACAGTGCATTTGGCTAGTGTCCCCTTGCGACTTTTCTGAAATACCAACACCACACAGATCCTTTGGGCAAATGAAGTAGAGGTGCAAATTGCAGTCACACCTCCCTGTCTCACTGCAGTATCACTTCTTTCCTTCATAAACACAGACTCACTTACTCATGGCAAATAGCCACAGTTCACACTTGCAACAGGGAACAGTCACCACACGTTAACATTAAGTTTCATGATACATTGTAAGAGGCAAGCTTCTGCATAGGAGGAAAAAAGGAAGGACCTCAACTTTGTTATGGATCTGGATTTGGTGCTATTCTTCTGAAAAGGTCCCCTCCCTCACCCCTGCTGTGACCAACAGTGGCCTGTGTGTCAGTAGGGAGGAGAGACTGCATTGCTACAAGTGGTGGTCAAGTACCTCTGACATCTTATTGGAGGTTTTGCAATCATCCAAGGAGAGAAGCTACTGCTTACAGAAGGGGTAGATGCAACTTCTGATAAACTACACCTCCGGGG
>NW_009635469.1:0-6979 GCF_000690535.1 Cariama cristata | reverse complement strand
CCAGCCTCCTGGCAGGACCCCGAGCCCGGCAGCCGACTTGCATAAATTAAAATTGAACCTGTGCATAAATTAAAAATTAAATTTGTCTATAAAAGCCATGCGCCTCTCACAGCCTTCATTATCGGGATCATTCACATTTCTGCATTAGTGTTACCGTTTCTGGATAAGAGTCAGGAGAGTTCAATGACATGTCCTGTTAATGTCATGTTTCCAGCATTCCTGATGGCCTTTTGTCATAAATCAATCCTTAAAGTTTTCAGCACCTTTCTGGCATTGGGCATCCCAGAAGTCCTCCAAGGTACTGGGAATGGGTGCATTGGGGTGGTATTTCACACAACTTTCCTCCTACACTATGTTGGTGGTTTTTGCTTTTCTATTTTTTTTTTCATTAGTGTAGCACCATTATCTCGTTACACTGGGATTATTTGGGGGTTGGTAGAGGGTTTATTGGTTGGGTAAATTTTACTCCTAACCTCACTAGAGTCTGTGTATGGACCGGAATGTTTAGTAGAAAACCAGACATCTCTCTGAAAGGTCACATCGCTGCCCCTCCCCTTCCAAATGCCTTCCAACATCATATGGTCACCCTAACTATAATTGCCAGGTAAACATACTTAGTTCACTTTTCCAGGTATTCCTCTTTTCTTTTATCAACGTGTCCAATTTACCCCTAATATGGACGTGAACCCACTGAGCTGTTTCTCTAGGAAGATGTGAGGCTATTCTACAAGACAGGAAGATAGTTAAACCCAAACCATCAGCGAGTCTAAATTGTTTAAATAGCAAACCTGTTAACCGAGCTCCTGGCACATTGCTAATGACAGTAACTGGGTGTTTTCCTGTGCCCGTTACACAGAGGTAGCCCTCGAGGCATGATTTGGAAGAGAACATTATAAACCAATTCAGGAAAAGGACTATTTTCAAGTGCAAATGCATGGATCTGAGAGAGGCTAGCAAGCCCAGTGATCAGAGATAGCGCCGAAATGAGCTCAATCAAGAAGGACTACTTAGCATGCGCCTCAATGCAGTCTTCTTAGAGACTACTGAATGAAACACCTTTTACTGTTCACAAATTCACAAACACAGTCTCAGGAAGGGATCTGCACAAGTATCTGGAGAAAGTATATTTGGATTCAGAGAAGAGCAGCCCCCTGTTGTTCTGCTGCCCGAGCCAGATGCCTCTGTCAGTGGGCAATCCCAGGCTGTGGCTCAGTACCAGGCTGAGCTGAAGTTTGATGGTCTGGGCTGTATGCACATGTTCGGCATTGAGCTTGTAAACCATATGTGGGATTTGTATGGGTGAAGGAGAGCTGAGGGAAAGGGCAGTTAACAGAATGAGCCTCTGCTGAGATTTGAGAAGAATGCCCAAGAACTTACATGTATGATTGAGTGTTTCAAATTCTTTAGTAGTGACCTTTGCTGGATACGTTTCCACAGAAGT
Organism: Cariama cristata; assembly: GCF_000690535.1. NCBI lineage: Eukaryota > Metazoa > Chordata > Aves > Cariamiformes > Cariamidae > Cariama > Cariama cristata. The sequence goes on along the minus strand of NW_009635469.1, from coordinate 5,538 downwards.
TATCAAGGACAATATGGTGAGGAAGAGTTGAATGACCAATCTTCGTTCAATCTGTTGCTTTGATTTTCTCTTAAGAATGTAAAAAGTTGGAGTTTTGCCTGTAGCAGAGAACTCCAATTAAGAACTGTTGAGTCATTAATGTAGCTGTTCAGTTCATTTGGCTATGTTCGCTTCTTGACTTTGACCCCATCTCTCTAGGACAATTTATTGCTTGGGCAAAGCTCCAAAGTATCTCTTTTTACTTATTAGTCTGCCACATGGCACCAAACCCCCCAGCTACAGGAATAACCACTTGTTTAGAGAGTACCGACCAAGCATGGCACAAAGCTGCAGCAGGCTTAAACAGGCTGCCTCGATGAGAAAGAGAATCCTTCATACTGAAAGGTATCGATCATCAGTAACACAAGTTTTAGCACAACAGGGGAATGTCATGATACTTGTTTAAAAAGCCAGAAAAATTGTCAAAGACTAACACAAATGAGGCCTTTAAGTGCAGGGATTCTTCTAAATTTGCAAGACACTTGTTTGTGTAAACAGCAGTCTCTGTCTCCAGCAGAGGCAGAGCCCACGGCTTATCCCAAAGTCTATTCAAGTTCCTCTGGCACAGCATTCTTTTATTCTTCAAATACAACAATCAGAAGGTACCACGACGAGTCCTTTAACCACAGCCAGCCGCAGTATTCTTTCACCCTGCAACCAGGCTGCGTGCAGGAGCTGTTGTGCTGCCTTCTCTCCCAGTAAGTTCTCTCAGACCTTAATCGGAATTGTCCTTCTCAGGAACCCGCCGGGCCTTGCCCCTAAAAGAGGAAGGCAAATTCATTCATCTTTGCTCTGACCAAAAAAAAAAAACCAACCCACCAAAAATCATATAATGCCAAATTAAAGAGATGAGCTAACAACTAAAACTAACGGAACAACAGACGGTTTGCAGTTACCTATCCATCAGGGTATTTTCGTAACTCACTCTGTGTGTGAAAATTGCACTAGTGAAAGAGGAAGAGTCAGGTAAGAGAGAAAGGCTCCATACTCTGCAGAGGCAGAGGGTGGCACTCTCTGCACAGCACAGAGCCCATGTGTGGTGCTTTCCAGTTACAGCTATTATAACTACAAACATGTTTTTCTAAATATTTCCTTAGCAGAGATCTTGTTCTCTAAGCACTGACAACACCATGGTCCAATTCCCTGTGCTTATTGCATGTTTTTCTGCTTACATATTTCTATTATTTGGTGTCATTCAGTCTGCAAAAACTTCATTAAAGAAGAAACCTGCGCTAACCGCATATAAATAGCTCTATTACCGGCAGACTGCAATCAGGCTGAGGCATCCAGCTTTCCTCTCACAGCCACTGAGGAAGAAAATAATTTTGTATTAAATGCAGACTATGGAGCTAGAAGTCAGGTCTTCAGAAATGTGCTTTATTAAAGACTGCCTTAATATTTTCTTTATATATTTTATTTACTTATAAATTTTATTTATGTATGTGAAAGATTTATACAGCATTCTACCTAAGCAATTTTTAGCATGTCTGTTCTAGCATGTACGTAAAGTGTTACTTTCCTGACTCATTTCTGTAAGCAGGGGAGACACTTACATGGAACTGTGGTGTGTCTGATGTAACAGCTTAGCTCAGAATGGATTTAATCAACCTCTATGTAAGAGAAGGCTGGGAAAGCATAAAAAGCCACGTTGTGTAACCAGAAGGTTTGCAGATGAGGGCTCTTGTGTACAGGGAATAAGATTTAAGGCCTTGTTACTGAAAGCATCTTGCCAATGCCCTCCTCCTGTTTAAAGCTGTTTTCAGTTTGGTCACACCAGCTGTTTTGAAAAACAGAAACTACTGAAAGCTGCATTCAGTTCTGTGGGACATTCCACTATGTCTCCCTGAGCAAGGAGGGTTACTTTTGGTATCAGGATGCCTTACATTTTTAAGGAAATTAATTCAGAAAGTTCTCTTTCCATGTATCTCTGTGTGTATGAGAGAGAGAGTGGATGGAAATTACTGGGGTTTAGTAGTTTCAGGCTTAGCTTTCCCACAATAAATGATTTTTGCTGCCAGGCTGGAAGCAGTAAGTTTCTACTTCTTTTTTCCTGGAAATGACTTTCCCAGCCTGAGGCTACTGGTTAAGAAAGTGCTGCCATTACACACACAAGTCCTAGTCACTAACTTCATAAATGTCACAGTTCCACTGAAATGTAGTGCTTGCTTCAGCATTTCAAGAGCCCTCAAAATGGCACAGTATGGTAGGTAACATCGACCAGTCCTCAGAAGGACTTTCTAAAAGAGCATGGAAACCTTGAATTATTCGACAAGGAGCCCAACACAGACAACAGGACATTTACGTTCTTAAAGATGTCTCAACGACTGTGGAAGAGGCTTGGCCTTGTCTGCTCAGGGATGTGTACAGTTGCACCTGCATCTCCCCTTCTGGATGCATGGTGAGAATGGGGTATAACTCTGATCTGGGCTGTGTGGCAGCTATGTGAGAGGTGGAGCTGTAGAGAGTGTAAGACAGGGAGTAAAGAGCAGGCAAGGAAGCAAAGTCCCTCTTACCCTTCTGTCCTTTCTTGATCCTTCCAGTAAATCTATCGCTGGTCTACCTCCAGCTGCCTTGCCTGGCTGTCTAATGGGCAGCTGGGCCAGACACTGTGGGAAGCCAGCTCACCAGCTAGATGTTCCCTGGAAGGGGCATTAGAAGCCCTGCTTGCAGGCTCAGTGCACCACTTACAAGCCTGGCTTCATGGCTGTTACCTTCAGTGGACAGTTAGACACCTTTTGGACCTAGTCTTCCATGCTGCCTGGTGTGGGAAGCTGTCCATGCCCGTACAAAGTCCCGCTGCCTGCTCACAGAGGGACCTCATAAATACAAAACATAATCTTCATAAAAACTACGGTTTGAAAGAATCACCAATCTGAGCTGAAAATACTTATGAGCCAACTACTATAAGTTTGATCCTTAGTTCTAGATGCTAAGTCATTGCTAAACTATAGTGATGAAGTGTTGTGTGGACAGGTCCTGCTAGCAGAGGGTTGCTGAGATAAGGGGACAAAGACGTATCGACAGAATTTGCTAGGCCAATAACAGAGTAAACACAAACATGACAGACTGGCATACATTTGTGTCTGTGCTACATGCTCAAGGTCTAGAGCTTGGAACAGCAGCGTAGCCCGCACAGCAGCCTCTTTGCCTCGAAAGGATTATGGGTGCCTGCACTCAGATGACCCTTGGAAAGGAATCCAAATAACAGGGATGTAAGATCCTTAAAAAGAGAGCTGCATTGCTAGACTTTGGCATGTTCTCTGTCTTTCATTTAGGTATTTTTATATTATTATTCCAGCCCTGTCCAAGTGAAGAATCACTTTTTGAATACCCTTTTCTGCCAGCTAGTCCTTGACTTACATCCTCAACGACTGTGCATTAACATAAGGAAACAGCAGATGGAATCTCTGTATTTACTTCTGTCACACTGAGCCTCATGTGGGAAAAAAGTAGATTTCTTGTTTAAGGGATTTTTCAAAGCTTAACATACATTTATGGTGACATTGCCCCGAGATTTAACTGTGAGTGTTAAGAAAAGCGATGCACCACAGTGCTATGCTGCACAGACCAGACTGCCCTTCAGGCAGAAGTGTTCTGCTTGGAAAAATCCCTTCTTTCTCAAAAAACACTCCTGCCAGAGATGCCAAATGTCCTGGCTTATGTGTTTATTCAGAATAGATATAATGTAGTTATATATTCTGTGATATATGCTTTTTCGGTTGACAGGTGACTCAAATAAATATTACCCAGGAGGAGCAAAATGTAAATTTGAGCATGAGTAATCACAGTAAATAACTGACAAGGTCATAGCTTAGAAACACCAATTACACAGAATTTGCCCTGAAAAGAGAAGGGTGAAATAAGAATTGGCCACACAAAGAATTATTTGCATCTTCTGCCTTCAGTGCAAGAAGTATAAACAACCCAATTAAACTATTAAGATATTCCTTATGTGCCCTTCCATCGAAGGGCTATTTCTACATTAGCAAATGCAAATTTCCCAGGGAGCCAACGTGGTGCAAGAAGGCAGTGAACAGTCGGAGTCCTGTCCCTGATTCCCTCTCAGCCTTGAGCTAATCATGTTGAAGAAGGCAGTGAACAGTCGGAGTCCTGTCTCTGATTCCCTCTCAGCCTGGAGCTAATCATGTTGGTACTTTTTCTAGGTGTCCCCAGTTTTATTCCTTATGTGCCCTTCCATCGAAGGGCTATTTCTACATTAGCAAATGCAAATTTCCCAGGGAGCCAACGTGGTGCAAGAAGGCAGTGAACAGTCGGAGTCCTGTCCCTGATTCCCTCTCAGCCTTGAGCTAATCATGTTGGTACAATAAAGGATAACAGGCAGCTGCATTTCAGAAGCACTGCAAGGGTTACGTGGATATGTTTCACCTCTTTGGGAGTCAAGCATTATTTTCTATAGACAGGACATCAAACTCACAGAGTAGGTGAATAGCCCTGGATTACACATGAGCTCAGTTGCAGCATGCATTCAACACGAGACTGCGGCCTCTCCTGCTTTCATCACAAAGTAAATATTTAAGACATTACTTCTGATTTACACAATGAAATGACAATATGGAGAGTCAAATACAAAGTACGTTCATGCATTTATGAAAAAAAAAGGGTTTTCTTTGACACCAGTCCTCCAACTTCATGCTTATACACTTGGACACCAACTGCAGCTATTATCCTTTTTTTTTTTTTTCCATTGATTACATAGTCCTCTGAAAACCAGGCTAATCTCTGCTCTTTGGGAAAGAGGAATTCAAGAATTGGGATGCTAGTGCAGCCCAACAGCCTGACTAGTTCATTGTCCCTTTTTGCAGTAGTGGCCGGCACAAGAATTTTTTGGGAAAGGTGTAAGAAACCCTGTAACAACCTGCTGCTTGGCAGATCCTCCTCCCATGCCAGACAGAGCTGGATCTGTGAGGGTTCCTTGTGCTGCTTACTGTGAGGGGGTAACCAAGCTACAAAAAAAAAAAAGCATCTCCAAGTGTAAAACCACAGTATTTTGTCAAATACTTTTAAAATAGACTATTGCAACTCTTCGTACGGAATAGAAGAATTAACTGCAGCTAGCAATGTATGTTCACTGACACCTGCAAGGACAGAAAAATTTTTGTATGCTGGGGACTATGAGGCTGCCGGATGCTATCGCAGCATGTGGTGGGACTGGATGGGGTACAGGAGAGGGTCTCATCTGGAAAAGCGGAAAGCTGCCTCAGAAACAAGGATCCCATGATGTCCAGAAAGATTAAGTGGCTGCTGTACCCTGACCGCTAGTTTTTGTGCGGCTCCTTCTCTTTGGGGTCCCCAAGATGCCCGGGAATATTCCTTCCCTATCCTTTGCTTCATGCTCAGATGAAGCTGGGCTGATTTTTCCTCCTTGGAAAGAGCTGAGCTCTTCTCCTATCTCCTAGTCCTCTGATAATTCACTCCCCTGGCTGGGCTCCGGGGTCTGGCAGGAGACTGGAGCACCGGCCGGGTACGCTGTCCAGGGCA
>NW_009635468.1:0-263 GCF_000690535.1 Cariama cristata | reverse complement strand
CACCAGTGGGACAGACCTGGGTGTGTTTGGAGGGTGGTGACAAACAGTGACCCAAGCACAGCTGACTTGTAAATGAGGTGGTGGGATATGCACAGCTGTCGTAAGAGATGCCAGCAGAGACAGCAACTAATGTTGAGACTGAGGAGCTGTGGGGGGCCTCCCAGCTGTCGGGGTATGCCTGTATATGCCTGCAGGGGAGGGTCTCCCCCACCTATGAGGTGCTTCCTAAGTGGTAACAAAACCCAAAAACACCAGAGCAGGAC
>NW_009635467.1:0-9516 GCF_000690535.1 Cariama cristata | reverse complement strand
ATGGACGAGACTATAGACGTGGGGAGTGAGAACAACTACTCGGGGTAAGTGGGGCACCCCCGGGGCCGCCGTCTCCGGGGCGGGGGCTGGGATGCGCCCCGGGATGGGGCAGAGCATGGGGGAAACCCCCGGCCGCCCCGTCGGGAGAATGGGGGGGGGCTCCCCCAGTGCGAAGCGGGGTGCGGTTTTGTCCCCCTCCAGGTCCAGTAGTAGCTTTTTGGAGGCCCCCCCCAAGAATTTGCCCCACGGTCTGGCTGCCCGAAATTACACGGAGCACTCAAATAGCTTGTGAGCCACCAGGCTGCCCTTCATTCGCTCCGCTTAATTTGCCATTTTCAATCAGATCTTTTCCAAAATAGCTCCTGAGCAGGCCTTGTGAACAACCTAAGGGGATCGGCGCCAGTGGGAAATGAGCTGTGGAAAGTAAGGAGGGTGGTAAGGAAAGTAAGCACCGTAACTGAACGGTAACTTCAGCAAAGCCCCCCTGCAAGGCGAGGGTGAGCGGTGGTGGTCGCCGAAGGAAGCCCTGGGAGCTCTGCGGGGACAGTGCTGGTCGCCAAAGCTGCTCTTGCCCATTTAGAGGCACATGCACTGGAGCCTTGTCTGGTCCGCATCAGTGGCTAAATGAGTATTAAAAGCTACTGGATTTTTTTGCTCGCTCCTGATGAAAGAAAAGCCTCTTCGTACTCGTGGGTAGTGTAGTTTTAAAAGTGGATTTTGAATTCTGCTCCTGATGGGGGACAACACAAGAGACCCGGGCTGGACGACTGGCTTTGTACGTGAGCATCTATTGAGTTGTGTAGCAATGGGCAGGAATGTCAAAACCTAGCAGGCCAGGCAGAGGTTGTGGCATCGGATACGTGTGCCTACCACTGCTGTTAGCATATAGAGATGGTGCATGTGGTTTTGGACTCAGTTCTTCAGCCTGTGTTTGGTAGGCAGGGCTTTATGTGCAATGAAAATGAAATCTGCTGCGCTGGACAGTGACCTGTCTCCAGAAAGGGACTTTATTTCCAATAGAGTGTTCTGTCAATTCAAAACGTTAGCTGGGGCAATCAAAAATGAAATGTCTCTCTCTAAAAATACCATGCACTGCGAAGCACATCTTCTAGGGATTGAAAACGGCATGAGAGGGACGGTGCATACGTAATACGGTGACCTAAGGTGTCTTCAAAGAGCAGCGTCAAGTTGCGCAACACCTGACGTACTTTATCGTTTCACAGGCAAAGTAATGGTTCTGTCATTCGATCAAACTCCCCAACAACAACATCTCAGATTATGGCCAGAAAGAAAAGAAGAGGGGTACGTTGTGTTTAATTCTTTTCCTGTGTGACAATTTGCATGTGTGCTGTGATTTTGCCCTTCAACATTTTTTATAAACTTAACGTGTTTTGTTTTTTTGGGAATAGATTATAGAGAAAAGGCGCCGTGATCGTATAAATAACAGTTTATCAGAGCTGAGGCGGCTTGTGCCAACTGCTTTTGAAAAACAAGTAAGCCTTTTTTTTTTTTTTTTTTTTTAAATTCTGTATCTCATCTGGCAATGTTAGTTCTCTTGTAAAACTCATTAAAATAACATTGTATGTGTCCTGATCTGGCACAAAGCAGGCATTTCAATAAAATGCTTTGTTGTGGCAAAACTATTAGAAACATAATTCATTATAAGGCTGAAAAAACCATTTCCATTCTTTGGCTTGTTTTTCCCTTAAGGGTAACTGTGTTCATGTTGCCTCTGTTCTTTCGATGAATTCCAGTAGTGGTTTTGTTAAAAATGTACTTTACTCCGTATGTTCAAAAAACAAAACCAAAACCAAACCCAACACAACTCCCCCAAACCTGTACGTCAATTAGCCCTCTGTCTAAATCTTTAAATACAATCTCCTTCGCCCCTACTTTTAAGAAACCTTTACTTTTTAATCTGTAATTTCAGTTGCAAACGAATCAATCCAGTTTCCCAAAAAGGGAACAGACAGTCTGGATTATTCACGTTTTAAAATGACCCTTTAGAGCCAGGGCATTAGGAGAGGGAACAGGCCCGTGTCGTGTGAGCTGGTGAAGTCAGTGATGCCTTCAAAGATTTTCAGTGAGAAAGTATTCGGTGGGAAGGCTGGAAGGATCCGGCTAATTTTGGTTCAGCTCCTTGGTCATGAAATTACGGACCAAAAGCTTAGAATACAACCTGTCCTGTAAAAAAAGGCATTTTGTTTATGCCATTCAAATTAAATTATTTGTTTACTTTTCCAGATCTTGATTTTTATTTTTGGGGCTTTGATTCAGTATTTAGCCTTGTTCCTGTTTTACTGGAGGTATCTGCAGATCTATGGATACGTGCAACTGAGAGTACGTTTCAGTAAAAAGGAACCAAGTGAAAATAAAAAGAACCTGACTTCCTTGTAACAGTAAAATAAAAAACAGAAAGTAAAATTTGAGAGCAGGATCGTGAGGGGCTGAATGTCAGTGGTCGCTGCGTGGCAAGCACCGCACCGTTATTAGGCCTGTTACATCCCTCGTCTGAACAAAAGCTGAAAAGAAATTTGAACATTGTGATCTCGGCAAAAGCATCACTTTTGTCACCTGCAGTAGGCTTTTAATAACTAGTAGTTGTAGCGGTGCCTTTCTGTAGGTTCTGGCAAAATGGTGTGGCAGAGGTATTTTCAGCTAGATAAACAGGGGCAAGAGACAACAGTTGTTTGTCCCATTTTATTGTTTACTTCTCGAAAACCACAAACATTATAAAACAAGTCCTACAGAGCCTTTGGAAATTACCCAGCGCCATGCAGTTTTTAGCTATTAGTCACTCTCACTGAGACGGCTTGTGCTGTGTCTATGGAAAAAGATGAAGTCTGAGAAAACTACAGGATGTAGTCGGATGTAAAATGGGGAATTCTGACCAAAAATTCACACGCGCACCAACCTTTGTACGAGGAAAGCGCCGAAAGCAATAAGCAGACTGGGGAAAAAAAAAAAGTATCGGCGTAAAAATGAGTGCGCGCTGTATTTTGTTCAGAAAGCCCCACCGTTTTTCTGCAATATGCCAAGGACAAAGTCATCAGTCCTTTTCCAGCTCCTTGACATTCAGCTCACTGAAGTTTCCAAGTTGGAGGTTTAGTTTTGCTTCCGCCTCCCTCCCTCCCTCCCCAAGTCACAGCTCTGCTCTCCAGAGTCCCTCGCAGAGATTTGTGCTGGCAAAGCGGGACTGCCGAGGAGGCTGTAAGCCTTGCTTAAGACTCTAAGCCTTGCCTCACTTGCACACATGCAACCCGGGCGAAGCCGGCTGAGGCTGCGGGACGGCCGACGGCGGTGAGGTGGCCCGCGTGATAACTCAGAGAAAAATTTGGCTTGCAGGATGCGATCCGCCGGTGGCTGCAGCTTGCGCAGCCCTGGTTTTAACTGACGCCAAGGGGTGATCTCTTGCGCTGGAGTAACGTTTGCGTGGTAAACTCAGTCACCTGGGCGTGCTCCAGATACTGCAGGGAGGGCTACCATGCAAAATAGTTTTATTTGTAGATTAAGATATTAATACCACCTTTTGAATTGTATTTTATACTATTCCAGCACCTATTGTAGCTCTGTGAGCCGCTTTCAGTAACAGAAAAAATTTTTACTGACAGAGGAGCTAAACTCTTTCTTTTGCCCTGTATTTAGCCTCATGTCCCTGCAAATTAGGCCTCTCGCTAACTTAAAATACCGTGGACTGTGCGGTTGTTTTTTCAGTCAGGAGCGAGAATAGAATATTCAGCGGCCAACTGCCATGTCGAAAATTAAGAGGCGATTAAGAAATTGCCATCCTCCTGGGTGTGTGTCCACAGGGACATCTACTGGTAAAAGCACAAAAAAATACGTTGCAGCAGGGTCTTCATCGATGACTCTGCAGACCTCTCCCGCCAGCTCTCCATTTGTGTTTGCTGTTAAAAAGAAAGTCGAGAAAGTTACGTATTTCATTTCATGAAGATGTCACCTCTGCACTAGCTTGCAGGCCAGAGCTACGCTGAGCGATAGCCTTAATAAAGCAAAATTGTGCTGCTGCTGCTTGTATCGGTAGAGAGGAGACAGCATTAGTCCTTAGACAAAGTCTGGGAGGCAGATGCTCGCAAAAGAATTAAGCCGAGAATGTCCTAATGATAGGGGAAATTGAAACCATAAGGCTGAGCTCAGTGGAAAGTATATCAAATTAAAGTTTCTAGTACTTGTAAGCTTTTATTTATATGAGTCTCTTATCTCAAAGGGATCTGCCAAATTAGAAAAAGCGGAAATACTGCAAATGACAGTGGATCATCTGAAGATGCTGCAGGCGACGGGAGGTAAAGGTAAGGAGCCGACGGCTTCTTTTCTAATATTTGGGGAAATCTCAGCAAAAAAAGTGCTTTGAGGAGCTGTGATAGGCGTTTCCAGATTAAAGGAGTGGAAATCAATGCTAATGGCAGGATTGAACTCGTGGGAAAGAACTACTGGGACAAAAGAAGCACTTGACCCTGGGCTTGTGTTTGCTTTCATAACACTGTGGGAGTAAAGGCTTCATTCACAGGCAGCCCAGTCAGAGATTTGTTTGGGGTTTCCAAAGAGCACTGAAATCTGCACAGGGAGACAAAACAAATACACAAACACCAAACATAAACAGGAGGTTTGTGGCAACAATTGTGTAGCACAAAACCGATGCTAAACCTCATTATCCAGCAGCTATACCGAAGGAAGTGGATGGAGAGGAACTTTCATTATTGTTTCTGTATTTTCTTTGTTCTGGAAAGACTTTTAAATGTCAGGTTAGACCATCTCATTCATCAGAACAAAACCCAGTCTTGCTCTTAGGCAGCTCCAGGTATCTGATCAAGCAGCGAGGCAGTGGGCCAGCAGTGCTCTGGGTTGGCGTTTGCCTCACTTGCACACATCCCTGGTCGGCGTGGGTAGCTCCCTGGTCGGTGTGGGTAGCTCCCTGGCCGTGGGTGCTGGCGTGACGCAGGGGCTGCACTGGCTGACCCACTCCAGCGGCCGACTGCCGGGCGTCGAGCGTACCTCGCTTGTGCAAGCTGACAGTCCCGGGGCTGGAGGCCAAATGATTTCAGCCACCCACGAGGTATTATTCTGTGTAGTCATGATTTTGGAACGTACTTGGAGGGAAAAACTTGCTGGTCTCCTGTAAACACGGTCCCGTGTCCCGTGCCATCGACTGTGATTGTGGTTCAAGTTGTCGTAATGGAAAGCAGCCGATTTTTCATTGACCCTCTATGCTGTATAGGTAAAGGCTAGAAAAGAAGCTGCTGCTGCTCTCTCTCCTCCTTTTTTGATTAAAGTTCTTAGCCCATGATTGAATTACGACTCCTCTCTGTACCTTGCAGCGATTATAGGACTCAACTTATAATCGGTGCATGCTTAATAACAGATGGTTATAGGAAAGCATGTTGAAGGCTGGTATTCTGTTATTTGTGAAAATTAACACCAAGCTGACATAGGTATTTTCTAGGTGCTAAGAAGCTTTTGCTAGGGGTCCATTTAAGCTTAAAATTTACGGGTATCTTGTTCTATAAGAAGTGAAAGGAATCTTACTGCCCTTCATATAACAGACATGCCTCTTGATTCCTCGGAAAATGTGCACAATTAAAATAAAGAAGTTAATTTTTATATCGAAAACGCTCCTTTAGAAAGCACTCTTTAGTTGGTAAAGCTACGCTCTTGAACGTTCCGAAACACCAGGCTTGATCGTGCTTGTGCAATTTGAACGCGGATCCTCCGTGCGTGTGCGCGACGGTGTTGTGTTCCGTTGCGTGGGCGCCTGCTGGCTTTCCACGAGCTCTGTCTCACTTGGTGTACGGGGCGAACAACGCTCAGCCGCTGAGGGAAGCGGTGGTTGTTTCTCTTCATCCTCCCCGCACGACGTGCAGCTCAGCTAACCCAACCTGAGCCGGGCTTCACGCTGCACGTCGCTCCTCTGAAAAGCTCCAGCAGCTCCCACCCCTCCGATGTCCGCACCGGCAGCGCGAGGGCCAGGAGTTGAACCCGATCGGAGGTCTAATTTAATAGGAACTCTCCTTCCCCTGCCTCCGCCGCCCCCCAAAAATATGCAGGGGATTATTTTATAACTGGGTCAGGTCAGACGGCCCAGACAGTGGGGCAGGAGATGAAGCGCGTGGGATGGGAGCTGCTGGGCGGAGGGAGGTGTTGGCAGATTCCCGGCCTCTGGCTTTGGCCAGGCAAGCTGAATTTTTTAGCAGTCCCAGGTCCTGCGTTCTCTTCCTTTGTCTGCCACCGCTGCCATCCCTCTCCCTGCCCCGGCCGACGCCGGCGTGCCTGGGCCTGCGGCTGCCGGAGGGCGATGCGGGGAAGGACGAAGCGTCGGGGTGCAGGGAGAGGCGATGCTGGCTTATACCCGCAGCCACCTTCCACACCATGGTCCATAGTGCGTCGCACATCAATATAATACCCGATCGCTTCACAAATACTACAATTTTATCTTCTCCTTCTGACCCAGAGATAAGGGTAATCTCACTGCGCAGGTTAAGAAACTTTAAGAAAAAGAGGTTTGTAAGTTAGTACCGGGCAAAGTTTAAGCCTGCGTTTCCTGCTTGCTTAATGTTTTACCTTGCAACCTAAGTAACAGCTTTAAATATCATTTCTTAGAGTGTTTTTAAGGCAAATGTTTGTTTTATTTGCAAGTGTAGTTATTCCGGCTTTGTAACTCATCTTCTGAGCCAAAAACTTGTTTGGATCAGCAAAAAAATGAGTTCCATCATTTTTCCTATGGACAAAAGTTATTAGCGCAGCAGGGAGAAATGGGTCCCGATTCCCTCACGCTCCCCTGCATTGAGGGCTGAGGAGAGCTCATCCTCTTCCTCCTCGTGCAGAAATGGAGGACACTCACGACGGGGAATGCCTGGGGCTAGGCAAGCCGGGGTGGATTTGGCCAGTGCTCAGCATGCCGAGCCCGAGGTTGGGATGGCGGAAGAAAACTCGACGTGGCTCCTGTCCCTTCTCTGCTTTTCAGAGCTGCCCGGGCAGGCAGGCTGCTGCCTCTGAGGTCCTGCCTGAACTCCGTCTTTCCACTGCCCTGATCTCAGGTGCAGGCAATGGTCTCCTGTTCACGTTGAGTTTTTATTTTGGCCTGGGGCCAGGGCTTTTCGCTGACAGTGCAAGCAAGCACAGGCGAGGAGTAATTTGTCAACAGCGAGTCACTTGCTGGGACCTCAGTGTGGTTTTATTGCAGCTTCACTGCAAATTTAGCGTGGGTGACTGACACCTGGGTCAGCAACGTGGGTTAATATAGCTCAAATGACTGAACCAGTGTCCTGCGTGCAGAGCAGGTTGGTTACCAGGATAGCTGAAGTAAAACCGAGACTTCCCATTCACTACAAAACGCTGGCGTGTACGCGCATGGGTGGTGGTGGAGGATGTTCTTGGGTTTTGGAAAGAAACAAGAAACAACATTTTTAAGTCTCTCGGAAGGGGGAAGCCAGCAAAGGGGAAACCTGGAAAAGATAACCATCAAAATCAAAACATAATGGAGCCTGGGAGTCCCAGCTCTCATCTCCTCTCTGTTTTTATGTCTCGGCCACCATAGGAGACTGAGAGGGAGCCAGGATCACCAGGGCTTTGGGACGTCTCGTCACAGAGCCAGTGGCTCAGACTCGGGGGAAGCTGGTGACAACCACATCCCCCACGTCTCCTCTGGTCCGGAGGGAGGGAGGCCGGGAAGCCCTGGCTTGAGCCGCTCGCTCTCAGGACTCCCAGGCTGGCTGACTGGTGGCCCGAGCCCGGAGGCAGTTTTGGCTGCGTGTCAGCCCCTCTGAAGCCGACGGAGGTCCTGGGGCCTCCGGCATGGATGCAGTCCCCACGCCAGGCTGGTTGGCACCCGAGCAGGTACCCTGCTATAGCCCACCACCGCTGGCCTGCCTGGCATTTGTTTGTCAGGAATTCACTCAAACCACAGCTTTTCCACAGATCGCTTGGTCGCAGTGGACCTGGGAGGAAAAATAGCTGGGAGGAATCAGTGCTTGCTGACACGAGTCCTCGAGCCCTCACGCTCACTGAGCTGCTGGCCAAGCCAGTGTTTCTCTTGGGTTTCCTGCAGCCTCAGATGAGGAAGGCGGGCTGCAGCAAAAACACCGTTGGAATTTGGCAAGAAGGGGTGTATCGCGGGCAGGGGATGTGGGGCGACATCTGTAAATGTGCCTGGGTTAATTCCACCATACGGGACTGCAGCGACGGAAACGCTCCTTTCTAGCTTGGAAGTTGATATAAATGAAAAAAGCCATCTAAGGTGCTAGCATTTTTCAGGAAGACGGCAATTATTTCATGCCAGAGAGTGCAAGGCCTAATGCAGGTATGGCTGCCACGTTCCTCCATGATAAGGGCACTTGATCTTTATATACTAGCACGCATCATAGTCACGCGTACCAAAAAATTTTCACTGAAAGCAAATAGAAAAAACACCATGCCAGCCTGGGGGTGGATAGGACAATATTCCCCTAAGGAGACTACTTTTAAACTAAAATAGGAAAATTCCAAAAACTGGAATAGATTTTTGTGGTTGAAGAGCTGCAACTTAAACACTAGATTTGATGCTAGAGCCTTTTAGAAATGGAATATCTTTTCATGTGCATTTAATAAGACAATTTTATTTTTTTTTTTCAAATGCTTTTTTGTCCCAAGCCTGTGGAGCTCCAGTTGCTGTTTGTTGAAATACCTCACGGGCCATATGACTGTCAGTCTTCCATCTCCAAATTAGCAATGGCATTGCATAAAACGTTTTCTCAGTAAAGCTTTTTATTGTGTGTGTGCAGAGTCATGACAAGATGTTTTTAGTTTGTAGTTAAGTAACACCGTATGTCATACTGTCTTAATGACTCTGTGAAGTAGATGGGACCCCGACAGCAGTTACAAGAACTATCTCACAATGTCAAGAAGTAGTTTGAAAGCGTTTTGATGAATGCCAGTGTAGGGGAGAAAAGGCAGGGTAGTACATGCAAGCTCTCTGATCTCCAGCCTGTTTCTTTGTGTGGCTAAATGTCTCGTTCACAGACGTGGGCAGGATCGATACTGCATTGCAGCAGCTTGCTGAGGAATTTCAGGAGAGGCATCATGTGTCTTTTTAAGTATCATGAGTACTTATGGACTTAATTCTTTGCATTTGTACATTGTCTGCAAAAACAACTGCAGCCTATTGTATTACAGGGATGGTCACACAAATAATTTACAGCTCAGGGAACAAACTTTTCGCGTTACAAATCTTAACCTGTAAATGGGAGATCCGGTGGCTGAGCGAGGACCGGGTTAGCCATGTCACCTAACGATGGCTGGGAAGCCAGCTCAACACTCAACGCATCTTTTGCCCTCCTCTTGCAGGTTATTTTGACGCTCATTCCCTGGCCATGGATTTCATGAGCATTGGCTTCCGGGAGTGCTTGACAGAAGTCGCGAGGTACCTGACTTCGGTGGAAGGTCTCGACACGTCCGACCCCCTGCGCGTTAGACTCGTGTCTCACCTGAGCACCTGTGCCTCTCAGAGGGAAGCTGCCGCCATGACCT
>NW_009635466.1:0-559 GCF_000690535.1 Cariama cristata | reverse complement strand
CTATAGGAGATCATGTGAGTGTGGCTGCAGTCCATTCCCCTTCTGCCCTATGCAAGAAGATGGAAGCAACATCTCCATCTGATTGTTCAGCTTCTGTCCCTGGATCAATCACCAATGCTTAAGCTTATGTTTAAACACCTGGCCCAAACGTCAATTGTCAGAGACCAATAAGGTCAACAATTACCAAAGATCTTCGAATGAGAATGGCTGTGGTGGATAAATACACAAGATAGGGATCATTCTTACAGCCATATTTTCACTGGTAAAACCCCTCCAAGCAGGTTTTCTCGGAGGCTGGACTGAGCTGTCACTCCATAGAGCCCACATCATCCATGCCATATTGACACGGGGTGTCAAGGAGCCGTCTGCAGGTCATCCCTAAGAAAGGGAGACCTACCAGGTTAGCTTCTGTAGAAGCCTGGCTCACCTGTGACTTAGCTCTGCCCTTCCATCTGTCCCATTTTTGCTTTGCTAGCTTTCTCCTTGTCAAGGAAAATGACTGCAGAAACCAAAGCAGTTCTATTTCTCAACAGCTTTCCTCAGACAGGGAGAAATGATC